>NW_015151218.1:255868-272549 GCF_000732505.1 Cyprinodon variegatus
CTAAACATGTGTTCTTGGAACAATTCAATTGTAAAACAACCACATGCTTTGTTTTAACATATGTGCTGAGGTTTAAAGTAAGATCTTTTTGTTTCCCTTTCCCTTAGATAAACCTCAGCTGGTGTAATTAGGGACATCCCCTTTTCTTCAATAAATGGCGAGCAGAAAGCTGAAGACGGCAGAGTGGGGTTGAGATTGTAAACTCTGCAGTCTCTTCCTATTCTCCTCGCGAGTAACTAAATTGTCTCTGTGCCTTCTTTCTTTTCCTGTCTGTATGATATTTTAAGTGCTTAGACCTGACATTAATTTTGGTCCTTTGAGCCGGATACCAACATACCTGACGATACCCAAGGACGTCGGTGAAATCCAGGAAGACTGTGGCCGCAGCAGGACTGATAGGTCCTAACAGACCCTTTTATGGGACTGGGTTTCATCCCGTCCCCTGGGAATCTGAAGGTTGATGGTGATCCAAGGGAAAAAGAGACGCAGAGGGCGGCAGCGGAGTCCTGTCAAGTCTGTAAGTTGGTTCTCACCTAAATGGAGTGAGCCTGTGTGTAAAAAAGCCCTGAGGTATTCTAGACTCTACTCAGGTAGTAAAATAGAGCAATAACGCCCTAACTGGGCAACAGACCCCCGGAAGTCTCTGTGAAAAATAGGAGTTTGGCATCTATATTAGTAAAAGAATAAAGTAGGCCTTAAAAGGAGTGATGGTGTGAGAGTGTGTGAGGAAACAATCAAACCTTTAGGCTCCGTATTTTTCATACTTAAACAGCAGGGTAAATACAGTACAGCTCTTGTGGATGCAGAGGCAAGAATTTCTCAGCTGAAAAGGTAGAAGCAGAAATTACCACAACAGTTTTTGGGTGCTGTCCTGCTGAAAAAAACATCCAGTGCTTAGTTTGTACTGGACTAAATTCTTTAAAATGGGGAAAGGTCAAAGTAAAGTCAGGGAAAATTTAAAATCTATGATTGGAAGTTTGTAGAAGCGCAGGATCCAACAAAAAAATAAAGATTTAAATACATAGAATGATAACTATGGGTTTGAGGGATGCCTCAATTCCCAAAAAATAATAGAACTTAAGGATAAAATAACTAAAGAGTGCAAGGGAGGTAAAATAATTTAAAAGGATGGGTTCAGGAAAGAGTAAAGAGAAGATCATAAAGGGGATGAAAATGTTTTGTCAGATTGATCCAAGTAATTTAAAATACTTGCAGAAGTGGAAGGAAAACTATGATATAGATGGTGAATGGAAGGTAGATCGATGGTGAAATGTTGTGTGCCGGCTAGAAACAAGCACTAGTGCAAAAATATATAAATAAATAAATAAATAGATAAATAATTAAATAAATAAATACATAGATAAATAAGTAAATANGTGTGTACCACATTCAACATGGACCTGAGGAAGGAAAGGAAAGAGTTTTCTTAGGAGATTAGAAAGAACATTATAAAAAAATAAGTTAGAGGTAACAGATAGGAGACCATCTCCCTGTAGCTTGATGTTCCTGTTGCACATGTTATTCAGAAATTTAAGATCAATGGGACTAAGTAACTTCCCTTCGTTTTGCCACAGGAACAAAAGTGATGACAAATCAAAGAAACAGATCAAATGAATGGTAACAAAAGGTCCAGAAAAAACATCTTGGAGGGATTAAACATGAACTTCAAACTCAATGAACATCAGTGTCAGATTGCAACATAATGGGAGATGAACTAGGGGGACACTACTACTAAACAAATCATAAAAACAGACAGATGAGAATTGCCTTACCATATTTTGACAAACCATAAACTTCTGAAAGAATGTTTTAGGGTCAGAAGAGATAAAGATGTAACTTTTTTGCAAAGACACATCAGCTGAAGCATATCAAGAAAAGACAACCGTTCCTACTATGAAGAACAAAGGAGGCTCTTTTATGCTGCGATGGACTGGCGACCTGTCCACAGTGTACCCCGCCTCTCGCCCGTAGACAGCTGGAGATAGGCACCAGCACCCCTCGCGACCCCACTTGGGATTAAGCGTGTCAGAAATTGGATGGATGGATGGAGGCTCTTTTATGTTCTTGGGCTGCTTTGCTTCATCTGGTGCAGGGTGTCTTGAATCTTTGCAAAGCACAATGGAATCTTAAGACAGAGGCTGCTACACTGTGTCAGAAAGCTTGCGCTCTGTTGCTGGTCACGGGTCTTGCAACAAAATAATGACTCAAAACATACAGCAAAAAAAATCCAAGAATATGTGAGAAGGAAAATATTGGACTGTTCTGAAGTGGCCTACAATGAGCACTGACCTAAATCCTATTGAACATCTCTTTAAAGGGGCTTTTAAACATGCTTGCTGGAAAAGGTACCCTTCAAACCTGAGACAATTAGGAGCAGTTTGCTCATGAGGAGAAGGCCAAAACACCTGCTGATAGGAGCAGAACTATCACTGACAGTTAAATGAATCATTTGATTACAGTAACTACCTTAACAGGTTGCACAACTTAACATTAAGTCAAGAGTACCATCATTTTTGTCTAGGCCTGTTTCATGGGTTTATTTTTCTAAGTCTTTTTTGGTTGGAAAGCAATCTCTAAATTTAATGTGTTTATTGTCATAGATTTTTTTATTTTGTATTTATTATTAGTATTTAGTATTGTCTCTGTAATTGTTCTTTTCTTTATGTAGTTGTCCATCATCCATCCATCCATCCATCCATCCATCCATCCATCCATCCATCCATCCATCCATCCATCCATCCATCCATCCATCCATCCATCCATCCATCCATCCATCCATCCATCCATCCATCCATCCATCCATCCACAGTTAACTATTAGAGGGATCTTGTAAAAGGCACATGGAAAGGTTTTGTCAAACTTTTTTTTAGGTTCATGTCTTGTTATATATTGAAATATATTGAAAAAATATTGTTCTGGACCATGTTTTGAAAACTGTAAGGGATTTTTGTTGGGATTTTAAAAATGAGTTTTTTACTCTCTTTGTTTGTTTTGTCTGTTGTCTACATGTCTAGAATTTGAACTGGTGGGTTAAGGCCTACAGATGTTTATTCTACATGAGGTCTTAATTAACAATGTCTAATATTGAAACTGGGAATGGGTCATAGTTACATCCAAATTTCCTGTTTGTCTGTCTTTTCATTACATCACATTTGTCCCTAATTTAGATTTCTAAAAACAATGAACAGAGCTTGAGGTTATATAGTGTTTTTGTAAATCTTTGCAAAGAGTTTTCCCACATACTGCAACAAAATATTTAATTCAATCATGACCCAAAAAATGTTATTTAAAATAAAACTGTTGGCTTACTTCTCCATCACTAAAGCCAGTATTATATTTTTAGCTTTTTTTTATTTTCAGCTGCAGATTTTCTGATGGAGTTTCAGCACAGTTCTAAGATCTACTGCAGAAATGTATTAACATACTGTGATCATGCATATTCTGCAGTCCAAATGTACTTCAATGGTGTGCCTGAGCTTTCAAAAGGAATTCGATTTTCAAATTATTTGTGACAAACCTTTAGTCCACACAAGCTTTAAGCATTAACATGCTCTGAATTACTGAGGCTATGCACCAATATCCCATCTACAGATGTGGTGTAAATTTTGATTGTGAAACTCAATGGCTTTAGTACTCAACGAACACAACCTGGGCAAACAGATTATGCACCCACTTTTTAGTATAGGTGTTCAGGAAGGAAAACTAAGGGTGTTTAACAACAGATGTGATTTTGTTCACTGAAATCTTTCTGTAACCTGGTTTGCATTGTGCAATGCAGTGTAGTAAACAAAGTGATAAACACAATTGGTGCATCTTTTTCATAAAGCATAAAGCCCCATGGAACCCTTCTTAAAATCTTTGGGTATACTTCAACAATATTTTTTTATGAAACAGTACAGAGAGAAACAAACTACCTGACTACACAGAATATTCTCCCTGTTCTTAGATTAGGTTCTCCCTCTCTGGACACATCGTATCAATAAACAGACTAGACATTCTCACCAAGTTTTTGGGTTGAATTTGAGTATAATTTAAATCCAAATTCATATGTTTTATTTATTTATTTTTTATTGTACTGCTTCTCACATAAATAATTATTGACAACAAGAAGGCTTGAAAATGAATGCATACTGTATACAGCAAGTATTTAAGAAAAATTATTTTTGAATAAAGCTATAAGCAGATAAAAAGTATTAAAGAGCCATACCAGACTATACAATGCGGACTAGTCCATCTCTACAAAAAAAAGCACAAACCTGCATACATTTGCATAAACAAGAGGTGTGAATTTTAACTGCATTCATATTTTTGAAAGATAGCTTCCCTCAGAGAGAAAAAAAGAAGGCTGTGAGTGTTGGTAAAATGTCATCTCTCTGCAGGAGGAGCGTCTCAAAAAAATTATTTCAGACAGCAAATGACATGCACAGTAAGCAGTTGCACGATATGAACAAATCTCTTTTCTGTTGCAGTGATTATCTGGCCTTTGCAGAGCTCTGCACGTTACTGAGTTCTTTCTTGTCGCAATAGTAAAAGCAGATGGGACTCCTAAGCCGCGCTGAAGGCAGAATTATTACAAGAACCTAACAAATAAGAATAGGAAATGCATAAAAATTAATACTATATTTAAATCTATGTCCAGCTTTTTTCTTTTCCACTTCAGCGAGTTAGCTTCAGCTGGTTCCGAACCATCGCATGAGCTTCTGCTGCTTACTTTCGAACTTATTTGCTGGGTTTTTGTCATCTGCCCTTGAGCTGGCGATAGCTGTCATGCATTTCCTTTTGCTTGCTTTCAAAAATTTACAGTATAGAAATATATTATTGAATATTCTTATTCATTTATTAAAAATTAAAATAGGAGTCAATTTTTTTTACTACTAACTAAGTATTTTTTTAAGTTTAGGTTTATTGTAGTTATAATTTTCTTTGAGATTTTAAGTTGACTGGATCTATTGCTCCAATCGTCATTGGTTACAACCATCTATTCCAGTAGTGAGTATGGACGGTAATTTTGCTATACCGTGAATTAGGATATGTCGGCAAGAGTAGAGGAAGTCTTTGCGTATATAGTTGAGACAAATTTGTCTTATGTAAAATGTTGGGAGATGACATTTGACATAATTTAGTGCGATATGGATAAACTGAACTGGATTCAGTTTGTGATTAACCTTTTTCCAGACTGCTGATGATCTGAAAAAAGTCTGAAGATTTGAATGTCATCAACACAGTGATCTGAATTGAATCTCAGATTACCTTTGGAAGCAGATGTGGCAAAAACTAACCATAAAACAGAATAATACTGATGCATTATTTTAATGTGCTTCAACTTTTCTGGAATGGACCATAGGAACCCCTGAAATTAATCAATTAATGATTAATTATGCTTCTTACTGTGGTAGGAAGAGCGTTAACTTTATACATCATGAAAATAAAGGCTACCCTAAAACTAGTGATAGTCCAACAAAAAAAATAAAAATTTAAAGAACAAAGAAATAGATTTGTATAAATTTAAACTGATCAAACAAATCGAAAAATGTATGCTTCGATTTTAGAACCAGTTTGATTACACTCCATTAAATGAAGGAGATTGCATCTGATGGCAGTTAAAGAATGACCATAAAACAAAGATTGTAAATCTGCCAACTAAGCAATATAGCTTAAGGCAATAATAATAGTAACTACTTAAATAATAACAACGATAATACTAGACATTAGTGCACTTCCATAGGTAGCCTATCTCAAAGGGCTGCCAACTAGAGAGAAAAAGTTTAAGTTAAAAATAAGAAAATAAAGTACCATAAAATATGAGAAAGTTGTCTTTGCCTCCTGATTGATTTACTCTACATTATGATCTGAAGAGATGGATTTAGTTCCCCACCAAATCCACAAATAATGCTTGATCCATTTTGATGCAAAACAAGGTGCACTCAATAATTTAATGTGTTAATAGTGTAACTGTGCTTCGGTACATCGAGGGAGAGAAAAAAAAAAAAACTCCTTTCTTTTCTCCCCTTGAACTTTCAACCCCTGCCTCTTTTGTGACATTAATGACTTACTGACCCCACTTTCAAAAGTACTTAAAAAGATTAAAAAACTAAAACCAAAATGGAAATTACTTTATGAGATTTCGACTTGAAAAATTGCTCTCCCAGTGGTAAATGTTTACATTTACATGTCCTTTACCCATGGATTTGTGCGATTTGGTCATCAAAATATGATCTGCATATTTATAAAGGAACATAAAAAGGTTTGCACAGGCTGCTTGCTGAACTGCTAATGCAAATCAGTTTCAAGCTTCTTTAAAGAGCTGCTCTGCCTAGACAAACATGTTTCTTATTTATTGCTCTACCATTTAATGGTGACTCAAGCACATTGCTTTTAGGAACCATTTAAGCTCTGTTTGAGTCAACGGTATGGAAAAGTTAACAATGATCCATAAAGATATGCAGCCAACATCTAATCTGCATAGATTTAGGGATGTAGCCTGTTTGTATTATATATTTGTATTATAATAAAATACAGTATCTGAAATAAGTGTTCCTGGATAAACTGTTTTGATCCCAACTTATGTAACAGCTAGCACTTAAGAGTCTGAGTCTGCAAGGAGGCGATCAGCAGCTTTGCTGGCATTTCCATCTGAGTAAGTGAGCTGAAATTTTTAAGAATTGCTCAGTCGAGAGAGCAGTTTGTAACAGGAGATTTGACAGACTGCTGATCTCAGACATGTGTGAAAGTTGTAGTAGAAAGCTAATGATGCACCCCAGCCCTTACTGAAGCATTAATATTTCAATAATATTAATAGCAATTTTCATTATCATCTTTATTTTATGTTTTTTTTTTTTTACCACATCCTTGTACAGTCCAGAGACATTTGTCATCTGGTCAAAACCATTCCTAAGGAATGGCTTAAATGCACTGTTCCTTGGGATGAGATGGGTTCACTGGGATGTCCTGCCACTTTGCAATACCCAGGAAGCATTAACCAGGGACCAACAGTGGCAGTTTATGTAATTAATATCAGAATATAAAATACTACATAAGAAGAACTTTGATTATTCTTTTTTTTTGGCACTTATGTCAAGTTTTAGTGGCCAAAAATCTGTTAGGCTAATGTTAAGGGATCCAGTGTTTTATTTATTTGGGTACATATCGCCTCTATTAAAGTTTGTGTTGTTCTACATTTTAACATGATCTTCACTTCTTTAGAGGCAAGGGACTTGGTTCTAATTCAAGAAAGCAATAATGAAGCTATAACAAGAATACTACTGAGAGAAATCTTAGTAGAAATGACAGATTTTGATTTATCAGAAAGAAAAAGCCAATTTATTTCCATGATGTTTCACAACCATTTAAATGAGAACATTTTTTTTTTTTTACTTCAAAAGACATTGTTAATGTTGAGGAAATCACCATAAAATCAGTTTGTTCTGAGGTTGTTCTGATTAGCTGTAGCTAAAGTTTTGCTTGCTTTGCTTTTTATGCAACAATGAAAATGGCCATACATCTTTTTGAAAAGTCAGTGCCTTTATTTAAAAGAGGACTGGGGGAAAAAAGTTACAAACTAAACAGGAACACCAGGAGAGGATTCCGGTGCTTATATAAAGCCCAGATGGTCCTGAGGAATCATGTGACAGAAGGAAGAGAAGCTTCTGCATTGCCTGACTCGATGAGTGACTGACCAGGAGGTCTGTGGAACTAACACCACAGGGTTACAAAACCTGGACATAAAAACACACTGTGGTTAGATAGTGATATTAAAACATGGTCAGCTTTCTCCGCCCTGTGGACTCCTGATCAGAAGTTATTCTTTTCCCTAAACTATATAAGTTTCAATCTGATTTATATCCTTTTCTTTACATGTCATGAAATGAAGAATATTTTTTTCCTGAATCATTCTAAAAAATACGAGGTATTACCTGAGATTTATTTACACAAATGCTTATAGGGATGGACATATATTCTAAATACAACAAATGTTCTCCCTACGTCTGGCTTTTATTTGACAAATTTAAACAGGATAATCAAATTGTTACTTCAGATACAATGTTAATGTGCTCCATATTGCATCCAGCCAGTGCTGTGTTACTGCCAGAGCTACCGAGCTATATAAGAGATGGCTTAAAACAGAAGAAATGGAAAGGAATTACAAACAAATCACTAACATGGTTATAAGCTCAGAATTAATTGCACGGGCAAACCTTTTTTTATTATTATTATAATACAAACATCACATATCCCTTGGTTGACCTAATCCTGTTAAGAATAGCTTACTGTAGTTTAGCTCAAATAGGTAAGCCATAGGAAAAATAGTTCCCTATAACAAATTGTTCTTGTTTTAACCATTTAGATCATCAGACATGTTTCAATTATAAGATATTGTAGTTTTCCATTTGGTAACTTTTTTGGTGTTGTCTCCATATTTCCTGCCTTCAATCATATCAGACTCCTCCGACGTTAACTCCTTGTGTCATTGCATTTCCTGCTGTTGTTTGTTCACCTCGTCTTCACATTCATTAAATGTTTTATTTCGACCAAATATATTTGAAATTCATGCTACCATACTACCTCTTATTGGCCTGTGAAGTCCGTACCTGAGGGACACCAAAGTTGGTGCGTGTACCACGAAAATAAGGCACGTCAGATAGGATTAGAAGTCTCTCTAACCATGGTATAAGTAAGTTTAACCACAATAGATTAATTTATTTTGGAAAAAAATTCTGCTCAAAGAAACTACTATTTGAAAACAGCAAACCAATTTACTAAGCTTATCTTTTTTCTGTCAAATAAAGTTAATTTGATGACCTGAGGCAGTGTGACAAAACAAAACAAACTAAGGAAAATCTTTCAAGAATCATCATCATCATGGTACTGTAAGATGAAGCTGTGTTGTTCTCTTTTCAGTTTTATAAGTCACTGTGTCAGTACCTGGTGTAATACCAGAATAAAGTCCACATTTCCTTTAAAGTCACTGGTTGTGCTACTTGTTTGAGACCCCACACACAGTGTCTCTGTGTGAGACTGTCTTCAGCACATCAGTCTGAGCTTTTGAGAATGAACATCAGACATCCGACGGTCATTGCTATTCCCGGCGTTTCGTCTCCTACTCTTGTTTATCTTGTTGCTGAGCCGAGAGCAACCTGCCAAGCTGTGTGTCTGTGCATATGTGTGTGTTTGTGTCTATGGTTACTGCACACACCCACACCTGGCTGCTCATAAGGGGAAGTCGGCTGAAGCAGTACTGTTGACATGAGGAGGAACAAGCACACAGGCGCACACTGGCTCCACTGCTTCTTGTTCTTCCAAAGTCAACTCCGGACGTAGATGTTGTAATATGGGACCTGCTGCGACGGCGGGATCCCTGATGGTAGTTTCAACCCACACACTCCTGCAGCCGCAGGCTCCCCTCGGTGACAGAGCTTGTTTGCTGTTCTTCCTGTCTGTTGCACCTGCAGCATTAAGACCTTTGGATAGAAAGGTCAAGGATGCTGAAGAAATTCTTTGTTTGTTTTCCCTCCTAACATGCTCACACAGCTACAATCACAGACAAGGACTGTTTATGGGGTTGTTGTTATTTTGTCTAACTTTTTTAGGTTCTCATGAACAGGATGTCTCAGTAGGGCCTGTGTTCATCTGTAAGAGGAGATCTTCTGTGAAACTGTACTACTTTGGATTTCTTAGTATGCATACAGATTCCAAATTAAAAAGACTCTGGGTATTCAATACCCAGAGTCTTTTTATATCTACAGGTATCACCATATTTACACACAAAGTTAAGCCAAAAATTATCTGTTCAGGAACTAAACAACATATATGCTAAATGATCAAATATTTAGATTATTATGGTTTCATAATCATCATTTTTATATGTATGTGTTACTCTTTTTAATATGAAAAATGCTCAGTTAAGGATAAAGTTTAAAAAACAAATTGTATTGTAGGTCTGAAGTACTTGCTGTACAAAACATTAAACCTTTTTTAATAATTATGACTTTCACAGTTTAACACCAATTTATCAGGGTCAGTTTATAAATTGTTATTCACTTAACTCATCACCTTCTACTCAAGTAGCTATGTTACCAACTGTAATACAATCTTCCCTTTAGCAACAGCACTTGCTAAAGGAAGGACATTAGAAAGAAATATATATAACTGTCTCGCTTACAAGCAAATGGGAATGTGCCGCATAGCTGTGTCAGCCAGCTGATTGTCAGTGCACAGTGAAAAATAAGGGATAAAAAATAAGGGATACAGTATCTGCACCTCATAAATTTTTTTATCTTTCAAGCTACAGAAATAGTCAGTCACTCAGGCTCTTACTTTGACAACTGCATGTGGCTCAATACAAGTCTTGTCATAGTTTTATTTCACAGAAATATTTTCATCATCATAGCATAGTTCATTTGGTAATAGAAATGCTTTCAAAGGAGAGTTTGTTGAAAAGTTTGTAGTTTTGATATGTTTTTATTCCATTCAACCATTTTTTGTCACATTTGGCTGTGCTGGGGTCGCGAGGGATGCTGGTGACTACAGTATATCCATCTGTCTATAGGCGAGAGGCGGGGTACACCCTGGACAGGTCACCAGTCCATCTCAGGGCAACAGAGAGCTAAACAGGACAAACAACATTCACACCTAAAGAGAATTTAGAGAAACCAATTAACCTAACAGTCATGTTTTTGGACTGTGGGAGTAGAGAACCCAGGCATTCTCATGGAGAACATGCAAACTCCATGCAGAAAGACCCCGGGCCAGGAATCGAACCTAGAACATTATTTTTGCAAGGCAATGTTTTTCATTGATTTATTGAAATACTTTGGACACTAAAAACTTTTTTAGTTCACTACAATAGTTAGACATTTTCAAAACCTGTATAACAAAATTAACCCAACAAAGTAGATAATCCAGATCCTGATTCTTGGACATTTGTCAACTTTTTTTTTTAAATAGATCACAAGTCCATCAAATGATTCCTGTAATTTGAAATCTTTGAAAGAAAGTCACAGGGAGCGATGGATTGTTGAAGGTGATTATTAAACAGTAGCTTGGGTGACTTTGCATCATCTCAGTATTACCTAAAACAAATAACCAAATTATAATAAGTTCACATTTTAACTTTTGCAGTACAGACGTTCTATCTTATGAAAAAGGTTAAGAATTGCATCATTTTGTTTTCCAAGTCTATAAATCTATGAAAAGGATCGAAATTGAAAGTTAGGTCAGAAAATGATCTTTAGGCCTTAAGGCTTTTTTTTTTTTTAATTCTTCTAAGTCTGTAATATTACTGACATTTGAAAAGGGTGAATAGTCAGAACCTTGTGTTTCCAGAAGGAGTATGCAAATATGGGGAATTACTTATATCAGGTGGTACCAGCATTTATGTAAAACCTCACAAATTATTTAGCCATTTATTTTCTTTGAGTTAAAGTAATTTCAATGAGATGCCAGGGGAAATGCAAGAGTGAGTGTAGCTTTGAACGTAGAACTTAGAGAAAGTCCAACCTGTTCCTGCCAGATCTGTACTGCCAGTAAGCTAGCTGAAACATGGCTAATGATCTCCTTTAATCTAAAAAGATATTGTCTATTTCAGACTATTTTCATTCTGAACATATATATTGTTATATATACAGTTGCTTGGAAACTGAAGTAAGTCCACCCATCATTCTTATCCTTAGGCAGACTTTTCTATTAACAATACCTTGCAACAAGCCACAATTTACTAAGCCTAAATTAGATGAGCTAATGGACACTTTATTTCTGACTTATGTATAAATGTATTTACTCCTTGAATTCTGACTGATTCGACTGATTTAAACCAAAGTGTATTCATAGGTATCAGACTTGTTAGGCCAAACTTTGCAGATTCTTTACACTGGTTTAAAAAAAATGGTGCTTCATTTTTCTTTCAGTTTTGCTCTAATTCTCAAAGCTGACAATAAACTTCATTAATACATTTTAAAGTTTTCTTCTAAATGTGACGAAATGCTCAATGATAAAGAATATTTTTTTTTTCAAAACCATTGAAAATGACTAAACTTTACATATTTTTTCTCTGTTTCCTTTACTGTATGGTTTAAAATCAAACATTAGCCGTACAGAGTATTAATCCCTTAAAATAATCGGTGTCACATCAGTCTAGCAACACTAGGAATATCTAATCCTCTGCCTTAGGAAAATATGTGATTATATAGATGTTACTTCCAAACTTTGTATAAATTCTGATTTTTGATAAAACTCACACTTCTACAATGCAGCTACAACCTGACAACGGCTGGTAGCTGCAAATCAAAGTGAATCACAATCATTTTCTTTAAAACATATGTAACTGAGAAGCTAAACTTAGTGTTTAACAAAGAAATGCAAGTGTAAGGGAAGGTTAAGAACATTAGACATCTATGTTGTTTTATCTGTTCTTATTCTAAACCTAAACATTTTGCTCTAACACCCGGACTTATTTGCGAAAGTCCTGCATAGTTTCACCTCTGTGCCGCGTTGCCACAGCTTCTACTCATCTGAATCTGCAGAATTCAGTCAGTTGATGTCAGATTACTTCCAGTTTGTGCATGACACCTCCAACTTTACCTCAATGCTCTGAGTTAGCAGTATTTATTTGTCAGCAGCGGCACAAGTGCCGTCATTTGAGCCCGCACCGACACAAACAGAACAGACAGACACAGCTGAGGGTATAGAGGAGGTCACAAGAGAGGGACCATCTGATGCCAGCAGATGGAGTGATGGAGGGAAGAGAGCAGAGGAGAAGCTGGAAATCAGGGCGGCACAAAGTGAATGCTGGGAGGCTTTTCTAAAGGCACTAATTTCACTTCCCATCCTTTCTGCTCCAGCGAGCCCACCTTATGCTACACTTTGGGGAGGAGGAGATAAAATATCTGACAACACTGACACTTGAATAACTGAACTTTACATTTTGCTAAACAATCAGGAAAAATGAATCAGGAAAATAATTATTTAGTTGGAATCAGCATAAATCTTAGAGCGAAGGATGAGGCCCATTTACTGGATCAATAGGGTATCTGTGAATTGTTAAGCTGCATCAGCACAAATTTAGAAAGCCACTTGCTTTTCTGTCACCTAATGTCACCTCTGTGTTTCTGTCTCTTTGTTGAAGAATGGAGCAGTTCCAGGGGAGCCCGTGAAGAAGGATGAAAACTCCCGCAGGGGAAACTGGGGCAACCAGATTGAGTTTGTACTTACAAGTGTGGGCTACGCAGTGGGCCTCGGCAACGTCTGGAGGTTTCCTTACCTCTGCTACAGAAATGGAGGAGGTATGCATTTCAGTTACCTGTTTGATATAAAAACAAAAAAAAACAATGATGCTGTAACGGTAGCCTAGACCTGTGCACTGTATTAGGCATATTTAGGATATATAGAAGGTGAGCTTTGTACAAATTGATATTGCTGTCAAAGATATTAATCTCACATAGCTCAATGTCAAAAAGTAATTGGTAGTGGCTGCATCATGCTGTGGGGGTGGTTTTCTTCAGCATAGAAAAGAAAGCTGTGTAGATGTTGGGGGAAATTACTATGGATGAATAAAATGGTAATCTTGGAAGAAAATCTGGAGGAGGGGGTGCAGAATGAAGGGGAACTTAAGGTTACAGAACACCCCACTTCTGTCTCAGGTGCTGTGTCCTTGAGCAGGACACTTCCCTTCAATTGCCTACTTGCATTACTTAGTCATGGGGCATAGTGGCACCTGAGTATGGCAGCCTCACCGTGCCCCACTGCAGCTGTGGTGGCAATGTACAGTAGCTTGCCGCCATCAGTGTGTGAATGTGTGCGTGGATGGGTGAATGAATGAATATAGTGTAAAGAGCTTTGGATTCCCCTGACTTGTAATGTTGGAATATAAGTACCAACAATTTACCAAAACATTTGAGATGTGATGGAAGCTCATCTTCTAGCAGGACAGCAACCTTCCGCAACCCAGGGAAAATGGTTTAGAACAATACAACAGACATGTTATAGAATGGCCTGGTTAAAGACAAGTATTAAATATACTGTATGTGATAAGAATGCTGGAACACTTAAGTTAGAGTTTAGCAATGGCTATTAAAGCCGAGACAAGTTGTAAAAATAATATCAGCCTGATGTACAAATTGGGTAAAAACAAAACCCAGACTTTCTGTGCTTGTAGCAGGAATCCTCTAGAAACTGTTGGTACAGGGAGGCTAAACATACAAGTCATGTTTAATATTTATATTTTTTCAAGGAAATATAGAAATTTGGGGAAGCTTATTCAAGGCTGGCCATGCCTGGATGCTATTTTAGAATCAAATTTGAGCTTTTTCTTTTTTTTTTATGATAATGCTTTAAAATACATTTTGAGCCTAAGGGAAGTTGTTGACTATATGCAAGATTTCCAAGTAAAACACAAACACAAAAAAGGGACTAAAACTACTCCAAGCTGGGGTTTTAACAACCAATCAAACTGTGGACAATATCTGGGGACACAGTAAAAATTTTAGTACGTTTAGTAATCAAAGTAACATGAAACTTAAATATTTACCAGGAAGAGAACAGGAAATAAAGCAAAGCAGAGTTATAGAATGAACCCGTATAGAACAATGGAGGCCAGAAGTGTTCTATGCTGAGGCAGGGACAGAAAATTACATTTGAATCAGATCAGTTTATTTAAGGGACTGTTTAAAGATTGTGGCAGACTAAGAGAAGGGATACTTGGGAAGTCTAATTAACAAAAGAAAAATACAATTAGAGGTTAACTAAACACTAAGGAGCGAAAGCCTAGCACTAGAATGCACTTTAAAATGCACAATCGTAACATAAGGGACTGCTTTAGAGAACCACAGCCCCAGTCGGCCTCCGCAGATTGCTGAAGTAAGTGTGCTTTTTTCTGGGGTGCAGTGTGAGATGGCTGCTCACACTGAGCCTGGTTCTACTGGAGGTTTCTTCCTGTTCAAAGGGAGTTTTTCCTCTCCACTGTCGCTACAAGCATGCTTAGCATGTTGGATTACATTTGAGTCAATGAGTCGATACAATCAACTGGTTTTCCTTAGATAGGAAACTTTGAATCAATTTGACTGCATGATGTGGTTGAACTGTAAAGTGCCTTGAGATGACATGTGTTGTGAATTGGTGCTATATAAATAAAATGAATTGAATTGAATTGAAAATGAAAATATCGTGGATTTATAACAGGTTCGAAATGAGACAAAAATAAATGCAAAATAAAAACATCAACAGATCCACTTAGATTTGTCTCCAATCAATATTAAGCATTTCTTACTTAGATCTGCTGCTGCATTTAGGTTGTTACCTCCAGCTATTGTAGTAATAATGCAATTGAAAAAGATTCCATCACTATTACAGAATTCTGACTTTGAATCATTTCATATAATGAGCTCCCTTGATGCTTATTAGGTTTCAGAAATAGCGGGCTGTATTTAAACTACATAATCACTATTTGTCCTTTTGCATGTGTACGATAATTTTTTGGGATGACAGGTTTATGTTAAAACCAAGGTATTTAAAATTCAATGTATACCAGGTATGTTCATGTCCTTTAACCTGAACTAGTGGGTCATCTGTGTTCAGAGGTGGGTTTTCCAGGTTTAGGAAGTTACTGTAAAAGATAAGATACGTTTCAGCTCTCATATCTCTTACCAACAACATAGACAAGCATTTATATATCAAACATCTCAAACTCTAGTTCTCAGGCTGGTATCCTGAAACTTTTAGATGTGTTTCTCTTTCAATACACCTTACTCCTGTGCTCATTAGCAGATTTCCTTAAACCCTAACTACATGCCAATAAGGTAGTTTATCCATTTGATTCAGGTGTGTAAGGCAAGGGACACATCTACAAGTTGTCGGCCCTTAAAAAACTGAGTTTAACAAAACTGGTTTCAAATCACCTGGTTAAGTGAACAGAAAGAGGGAAAACTTGATAGGGTTTTACTTACTAATGCCAACTATCGCCCTCTATCTTAAAAAACATTTGCACTTCTTGATCTTAATGACAGTTTGTCACAATACAAATTAGACCTTTAGTGTGTTTTATTGTTTAAACAGGCTTCATATTGCTATAGACTATTTATTCTGATAAGATGGCAATTTTTTCCAAATGTTGGGGGCTCCAAATTGCAGATGAAAAGAAATTATAATTATTTTTTGTGTGGCAGAACACTGAGAAATGAGAGGTAAGAAAACAGTGTGAGAGTAAGACAAGGAAGAATGATAGCGATACCATATGGGTCACAGAAGAAGAAGTCCACTGTATGTGCAAGAGCTGAGGAAATAAGGGAATATATAGATTTTGTTAGCATAAGTCCTAAAGATAAGAAGATTTCGGCGAAAGAAGACAATGAATATCCAACTGATGAAGAGGAAAAAGAAGGCATAAAATCAGGGAATCCAGCTTATCCAACTGCCCCACCTGGTATCTAATTATCCTTGGTAAGAATTCCAAAACAGAGACATTAGAGTTAGTTCTCTGTAACATTTTGCTGCTGAGCAAAATAAACATTGCCTTTAGCTCTCCTAAAAGTGATGACTGCAATCAGTATGGTAAATTAAGTTATTTTTCTGAATTTGTAATAAACTGAAATTGATGAAAATGTATTATTAAATACAATTATAAAAAATTTAAAACATAATTTTATTTTTGAAAAAAAAAAAAAATATATATATATATATATATATATATATA
>NW_015151218.1:272898-303909 GCF_000732505.1 Cyprinodon variegatus
GGATGGATGGATGGATGGATGGATGGATGGATGGATGGATGGATGGATGGATGGATGGATGGATGGATGGATGGATGCATATTTTAATAATTTCCCTTGATTAACTGGTACAATAAACTTCAGCCGAATCCACATGGACATAGGTTTGTTACAGATGAAGGACTAATTTCAGCTTGCAGCTGAAAGCCAGTGTTGCAGCACCACTGAGTGGCCTCAGCTGGATATTTACTGACCTCTCAGGAAATGCATATGAGCCAACATCACAGATGAGGTTTATCTTTACTCATTTGTTCTGTTTTGCAGTATTCAGGAAATTAAATGACTCAGAGAAATCAATATTTTCAGATGTGAAACCAAATATTTTGCAATTCAGATATACCATCTTTATTAAGCAGAAATTCAGAGATAAGATCAATTTAAGATTTAAACTCATTTTGGTTTTATTTGGATCCCCTTGAATTTGTTGTCAAAAAAAATCAAAATCAGAAAAGTTTACAGGAGAAATTAAAATCATAATACATTTACCAGTCGAAATCTGTTCTTCAGGAATGATTGATCTTTAATCATTTTTAAATCTTCTTTCTTCTGGCATTTATACATTTAGTTTTTCTTTTTAATATTCAGATAATAACACCAGGGTTTGCCCTTGTACACCTCTCTCACTAGGTGCATTTATGCTGCCATATTTCATCATGTTGGTATTCTGCGGCATCCCTCTCTTCTTCCTCGAGCTGTCCTTTGGTCAGTTTGCCAGCCTTGGGTGTCTGGGTGTCTGGAAGATCAGCCCCATGTTCAAAGGTACAAATCATGCTTATGGATGATTTTTTTTTCTTTTTATTTTGCATAACTAATAGATAATCAGAACAAAGAGAAATTTGTGAAAATGTAACATTTTTTCAAGCAAGTCGTCATTTAGTGTTTTTCTTGCAATGTTTTTGCAATATTTTAGCCCTGCATAATCTTCTGTCTTTCTTCCCCTCCTAAGGTGTTGGTTACGGCATGATGGTGGTGTCCACTTACATTGGGATTTATTACAATGTGGTCATTTGCATCGCCTTCTACTACTTCTTCATGTCGATGACAAATCTGCTGCCCTGGACATACTGCAACAACCCCTGGAACACTCCGGACTGCAGCGGGGTGGTAGGCAGTGGCGGCCAGCTAAACGGCAGCCTGGTGAACGCCACCACCAGTCTCGTAGCAGGGGTGACAGAGGTAGTCAACCGCACCAAAAGGACCAGCCCCAGTGAGGAGTACTGGAAGTAAGAAGGATTTCCGTGTTAACAATAACATTTAAAGAAGCTGCGGGAAGCAGTAGGTAAAATCAAATATAAGAATTAAGGGATTTCTATATTCAAGAGGCACAAACTTAACTTTTTTGTTTGTTAAGATAAAATTGCACTTATAATTGCTAAACAAACCTCATTGTGTATGCTTTAGTTGTCCATATGCATTATTGCAATAAAAGATACTTGACAGGTAATCTCTATTGACAGTCTTAAAGGATAATGGTATTTGGCACAGGATACCAACAGGAAGATAAGCTTAAAGCAAACATAGCTCATGTTTGCAGACCGCTATCAAATATTTAAACAAGATGTGACAAAACACAACAGTATTTGAGCATTGTGGGATTACATGACCAAAGGAGGCTTACAGTGCCTTACAAAAAATTTACATCCTTTACAAATGTTCACATTTTCCAGGCTAAAATCAAAACTTCTGTGAGACTTAGACAAAGTATTAGATAATTGTGAATTATAAGGATATTCATAAAGAGGGTGTTTTGTTTTTGTGCTGCGGAAATGATGAATATTTTAAGGTGTGCAATCTGTTATAGATGCAAAGGTTTTCTTTAGAACTTCAGAGATCAAACATCACGATGAAGACCAAGGAAAACAGCAAACCGGTCAGGGATAAATCACACGGAGCACTGTTTAATCCATCATTTGGAAATGAAAAGAGTATAGCAAAGCTGCAAAGCAACAAAGACATGCCCTTTCACCTAAACTGCCAGGCCAGGCGTAGAGAGCATTAATCACAGAAACAGCCAAGAGGCCCCGTGGCAATAGAGGAGGACCTGCCAACGGCATAACTATTAGCTGGACACCTCACAAATTTGGCCTTTAAGGAAGAGAGACGAGAAGAAGATCTGGCAAGGGCAGAGCATTTATCAGAGTAGCAGCCAAGAGACCTGTGGTAACAGGATGAGCTGCAGAAGACTGCACACCATCCTGAACGTGTCAACATGGTTGCAGCAGCTGTGAACTTACTGATTTTCTCAAAAACAAAGCTGATCACAGTTAATGGGAAAATGGTTAGAACTCATTATGCATTTGCATCTTTCCACTAGACTGAAGCGTCAGCTTCCAGTTAGATGGTGAACTTAAACCTACAGTCAAAGCTACAGTACATGTAGTCACATATTCATAGGCAGTAATGCCCTAGTTAAAGTCCATAAGTAGTTCGAGTTGAGAATGTGCTGTAAGAAAATGTATGGTTCAAGCATTTTCTTATATAATTAAACAGAGCTTGAACTATTTTGCTAAAAGAATCTGGTAAAAAAATCTTTGTTATTAGATGTGCAAGAAAGAGACATCTAAAGACAAAGAAAAAAAATATTCACTCAAAGTTCTTACTGCAAACCCCTGCTTGGTGGCTGGCAATAAAACCATGGAAATATTTTGTTGAACAACAAATATGTTCAATACCAATAGAATCTATAAAATATATTGAGGTTTATGGTTGTTGCATTATAACAAATGAGAAAGCATGGGGATAACAAAAATCCAGCTTAAAAAAACATTATATTGTGAATAATAACTAAAACATTTAAAAATTCTGTTTCTTGTTTTATTTTTCAGACACTACGTGTTGAACATCTCGGATGATATTGGAAACTTTGGAGAGGTTCGCCTTCCCATCCTGGGTTGCCTGGCTGTGTCCTGGGTTGTGGTCTTCCTCTGCCTCATTAGGGGAGTGAAGTCCTCAGGAAAGGTCAGGCTGTAAATTAAATATTAATAGTGTTTTGAACATTTCCAAAGACAAGTTCCATATTGGCTTTCCTGAGATTGATTTCAACAGCTGTCTGTAATTACCGTGTGTCTAGGTGGTGTACTTCACAGCCACTTTCCCTTATGTGGTTTTGACCATTCTTTTTATCCGTGGCATTACACTGGATGGAGCTATTAATGGAATCAAGTACTACCTGACTCCACAGTGGCAGAAGGTCCTTGATGCAAAGGTACTACTGATCTAACCTGGCAAATAAAGACTAAATAGTTTGTTTTCTGACATTCTCTTTGTTTCTTTGCTGTTTTCCTGTAGGTTTGGGGAGATGCTGCCTCACAGATCTTCTACTCCTTGGGCTGTGCCTGGGGAGGTCTCATCACTATGGCTTCTTATAACAAGTTTCACAACAATTGCTTTAGGTTAGTCTTAAAGACTGACTGAAAAAACACAAAAAAACTGATAATAGGTGCAGGAGTTTAAAACGTCTGCAGCTATTTAACACAAGGGTTGAATACAAAGGACATTTTAAATCAAAGATTTTTTCTCACTTAAAAAGGCTGTCGAGTTGGTTTATTGTAAAAACTGCTGACAGAATAAGCTCGAGTATCTGTTTGTAATAAAAGAAAATGAGAAAAGGTTAAGGGGTAGATATATTTTAGAAATGAAGCCAGGGAAATCGATTAATGGAAGGTGAGGTGATTGTAAAACGTTCAGTTCTCTCATCCATAAAAATGTAAGAAACTAAGAAATATACTTTCCAGAAAAAGTAAAAAGATAACATATATCTATACATTATATATATATATTATATATAGATATATATATTATATATATATATATATATATATATATATATATATATATATATATATATATATATATATATATCTGTGCTAAGACACTGTTTGCTAAGTGCTTGGTCAACAAGGGACAGAGCAATCAGCCTTAGAGAAGGTTGAAACGTAGGAAGTGGGAGATAAAAAGGAACAAAATGTGTCATTTATTTCCCAAGATTGTGCCCTCATGTTGACAGGAGGTTCCAGAGGGCAAAGAGGGAGGTTGAAGATATAATTTGTTCCAGGACTAGGAGCTTAAGATAGCACTATCTGTCCAGGCAGCTGCATGGAGGTGCCAGTGAGCCTGTGTTGTGTTCTGCAGCACAGTCTCTGCAGAGACACATCCTGCTCTTCCTTAACACCACCAGTTGGTGCATAGGCAGAAGTGCAGAGGGTAGGAGAGACCCCAAGTCTCAGGGATAAGAAACAAGCAGACATTAATGTTATCAAGGATATCAGCCTTTATGACCTTAATAGGGAATGTAATCATAATTCCCTTTGTTGTACCTAAACCTTTAAAAAGTTTGAGCAGATGTAACAAAACAAAAGACAAAAAGAGGAAGAGTAGATCAGCTTTGACATGTCAGACTTGACTTTATATCTTTTTATTTTGGCAGTTTTTTTTTTTTTTTTCAGCCTAAAAGATGCATCAGAGTACATGCTTTTGATTTGGTTTTGGATCAAAATTGATGGAAGTTGTTGGATTTGATTCATCCAATTCATTGAAAAAAGATCTCAGATTTTCAAAACTGTAATGGAATTATTGGATAATAAACTGGATGATAAAGTGTAATAAAGTTTTCTACTAAAGATAATTCTTAGTGTCAGTAACACTGAACACCTTAATCCTACAAATTTTACAATAAAGTTTGTATAGAAAATGAAGGAACAAACAGACTAGTTCTTAAAGTACCCTAAAGAGATGTTAAATGGTTTCAGTACAAGAACACAATCCCTGTGCTTGGCATAGATAAAAGAGTTGGTAATGGTTTTGTTATAGTCAGTAGAGTGTATCATACCGCTCTTTATCTTTTCTTTCCATTCCATTGTACAGAGACAGCATCATCATCAGCATAACTAACTGTGCCACCAGCGTGTATGCCGGCTTTGTCATTTTCTCTATCCTGGGCTTCATGGCGCACAACCTGAACGTTCCAGTGTCTGAAGTGGCTGACCACGGCCCTGGACTGGCCTTCGTGGCCTACCCTGAAGCTCTGACTCTGCTGCCGATCTCACCTCTGTGGTCTCTGCTGTTCTTCTTCATGCTCATTCTGTTGGGACTAGGAACTCAGGTGGGAACAGGAAGCTGTACTCACAATTCACAATAAAGACGGCAGTGCTAAGGTTATTTTATTGTTTAACAAATCCAACTTATAGGGTCCTGAAAGGTAACGGTAATGTTGAGGACAGCTAGAGAATTTGCTGTTAATTTTTTTTTCATTTACAGATTATTTATTATGTTTATCAACATTTCTAAGTATTCAAGGGAATACAAACATTTGCATTTCCAATACAATACTGATATTGCAGCCCCGAGTACAGATCAATACTGATGTTGATGCGGTGATATATCAGCACGAATCATACATATTTTTATTACATTTTACATATTTTTATTAATTTTGTGGTGTGGAATATTTTTAAATGCCTGTTCATGTTCAAGATATTACTCAAACAGAGAATAACAATAACAAAAAAATAATGAAAAAATAATGACTAATTTATCATCAACCAGTGGGTTAAATACACTTTAAACAGAAGCAGATATAAACATGTAACATGAGTGTTTTATCAGCTTGCTTATATCATATATCTTTTTTGGTTGTACCGTTTTCCAATATCAATATCAGATTGGGACATCCCTACTTTATTGTATTTTTGCTAATTAGAGGGTACAACGAAAACAGTAACATAGAAACCAACTCCCTCCAAAATTGAAAAGACAGGAAAGCATAGCATTCAAGCAGGTCAGTTATAAGAACATGAGAAATTTGTTGTATCTGCTACCAGAGTAATAATAATAAAAAAAAAAGTTTTACAACAATTGAAACCACAATAAACAGGACTTGACAAGACTCCAGGTTCATCTCACCTTTTTTCTATTTATTTTCATAGATGTCTGTGTATTATATATTCTGTCTGATTTTCATGAATTATTGCTTCTGATTGTGGCTTCTCTTGTTTGGCTACCAATGTTGGTGCCTTTCAGTTTGTTAGATTATGTCATTGTAAACTTTATTTAAGGCATCTTTTTTATTGTAAAATAGCTTTGAAATATAGGATTATGGTAGGCTCCTCAAGATGACCCAGTAAAATTTCCCTCATTCAAACCCAGTTAAATTGCTATCGTATTTTCCTGCTGATTGTTTAGCAATGCAAAAGTGTAATATTTTAAAGAATACATTTTAAATTATTTGATCACCTGAAGTTGAAGTTGAAAATAGATTCTCTACCAGTGATCCCAATTAGTTTAGATCATTAACAAATTTTGCAACAAACTGTCTCTCTTATTTACTTCCTTTAGTCTAAAACAATCCCACATCATGATGCTGCCACCACCTCTTGCTGATATGATACCTCTTTATATACATTCCTAAAATTTTAATGATACTTCTGTTAAATTATGTGCAGAAAATCAGAATATATGCACTTTTAAATACCAAATGATTTCAGTTATGTTTTCCTCACTAAAATCTAATAGAAATCTCTGTTGTTAAAAACGCAGTTACTAAACATTAATATTCTATAATCACAATATCAAAGTTTTAATTATATTCTTCTCAGTGGTCATTATGGACTGTTGGTGGCAGCCCTTAAATGTAGATTTTTTTGCCTTTTTATGTAAAGGTAGATTAATAGCTTTTTCTTTCTGTTTTTTTTCCTATAGTTCTGCCTGTTGGAGACGTTGGTTACAGCCATCGTGGACGAGATTGGCACAGACTGGATTATTCGAAATAAGACAGTAGTCACACTCTCAGTGGCTGTGCTTGGTTTCTTGCTGGGCGTTCCATTGACCACACAGGTAAGCCATGGACCCATATTTAAACATGCAGACTCTTTGCCCTTGTCTAGAACCCATTTTTAGTGCAATCTTGTCTCTTTTTTATGTCTCGCTCATAGGCAGGAATCTATTGGCTGTTGCTGATGGACAACTATGCTGCCAGCTTCTCACTGGTCGTCATCTCATGCATCATGTGCATCTGCATCATGTATATTTATGGTAAGCAGGAGTGCACTGTCCATAACCATATTTAACTAGTCACATTCTGACAGAATATAAAGAAGATGTTCAACTACTGTCTAGAAAGGGCTTTTTTTCACTGTCTGCGTCACTGCACCTACAGGGATATATTAAGCTAATTGTTGCTCTTCAGGCTTGGCACACAGACCAGCATGAAAATATCAGCAAGCTTATAGAGAACAAAGGCAAAAGCGCACATGCAGTAATCCCCAGTGACGGTACAAGGCAAACCCATTACCGGTATATATGTTTTTTTTTATGGTGTAGATGATTATGTAAATGAAGTCATACTTAACAAACCTTCAATCTATTTTCCATCTGGCATGTTTGCTTTTAAATTGTTTCAGTAGTAATCATTGGGACGGACAGCAGTTGTGCTCTCAGGTCACTTGTCTTCAAGAAAGATGTTTGATTATGGAGTAGGAGGGATTTTGACATTTTCAAAGCAGTCTGTGATAGACAAGGCAGCAAGGATGACGAGTCAGAGGAGTTTACTGAAAATGACTGAATTCATCCAATACAGGAAAATTGAACTAAAGTGTCTTCCTCCATGTTGAAAGTGGTTGCAGGCTTCAGTGTGTTTCTCTGAATTATCACCAGTCAATGAAACCATAACTGATCATTTTTGGGCTGTGACACAGTTGCAAAAAATGAACATCTTTCAACTTTTCTGTGTTCCTTTGTGTGTACAAGCTTAAAATTTCACATGCAAGAATTTCCCCAGTTGCTTGGCTGTAGGAGGGCAAATTAATGTTGCCTCAACGCAAAAGTACGAAATGAATGGAGAGGGAGAGATGTTGTGCCCTTGAAAGTGAAGGATAAATTAGATGAAAATCAGAAAGATAAATCTCCAGTCCCTTAAGACTTCAGTGAAACATTTAAAATCTTTTTTTAAGACTACTTAAGGAAACCTCACAGGAAAAAAAAATCTATATGTTTGCTTTATTAGCTTATTGATCAGCACAGCCTTTACAAAAAATGTGAGGTTTGAACATTTCAATGAGCACTGTTTAATCCAAATTCTAGAAGTAGAAACAAAGACTGCAAATGTACCAAGACATTACTGTCAGCTGCTTAGAGAGTCAAGGTAACCATGAAAGAGATTACATCTATCAGTCATGCTCTTTAAACTCCTGAGATTAACAATTTAAATTTCTATGACACTTCATCAGATACAATAAAAAAACTAGAGAAACTATTTTAAACGCATTAACCATTAAACACAAGTTACAGTGAAACCAGAGCATCAATAAAGAACAAAAATCTACCTCATAATTGGATTAGACCTTTTTAAACATGTTTTAGTTATTAATATTCTTATTCCTAAGCAAACAGAACTAAATCTAATGCACTGGCTTAAAATAAAGTTATTCCAATATGTCAGAATTTCCCAAGTTGTAGCAGCATTAAAGCAATTAATCAGCTCATCAGAGCCTGTTCCCGCAAATTAACCTGCAGTCGCTGTTCAGTTGTTTTTAAAGATGACTCATCCGCCAGTTTCCAGCAGGGCATTTCCCCCTAATTAGGACTTCGATCTCAGTAAACCTGTCAGCTGAACTAAGCAAAGCTGTCAGGAGAGTCATTGTTATTCTGAGCAAAGAGGGGCTTTTTTCAGAGTCAAAACAAGAACAGGGAAGGTTTAAAATGCTTTAAAGAATATAGATCAGTTACATTCAGAAGGTCAACATATCAAGCCTTTTCCCTAAGAGAACATTAAGACAAACAAACAAAGTGATGGAACAACCAAATGTCCATTTCATTTGTATTTTGCAACTAAAACCTAGTGTAAGACTTAACTTACTGGTTAAAACTTGCTTCCCCTTGCAGGTCACAGGAACTACTTCAAGGATGTTGAGATGATGCTGGGCTTCCCTCCTCCTCTCTTCTTCAAAGTCTGTTGGAGATTCATCTCACCTCTCATTATCTCTGTAAGTTCACTCACACACATTACCACACACTCTGACCTGAAACCAGAAAGCCTGTACGGTCGTTTAAAGGCATAGATATATTTGAAGAAGTGTTTCTGACTTGTTGACCAGTTAGTTGTTAGGGAGCTGACCTACATTTCAGCTACCATTAGAGCTAATCTCCAGGCTCACTGCTTTTCTTTCCAGAATAAATTACTGAAAGCTAATCTTTTGGAACGGGAAATGAACGCATGAAGCTGCCGTCAACAATATTTCCCAAACTGCCAAATTAGTCCTTTCATGCCTTCTGTCAACTGAGAAATGTATTCTTTTGGATTACTGGTCATATCTTGGACTTTTGTTCTTTTTTGCATAATAGGATGCAAAAGGCAAACTCCAACTCCTTGTTAAAACTGCCATTGAACTTTTATAATTTTTTTATTTTAGCTTTGACTGAGTGAAATATTTTTTGATTATGTTATGTCATTATGTATGTGTTTCTGTTATATACTGTTATTTTAAAACTGCATTATGAAAAAATCTTGTAAGCTTTTTTAGGTCAAATACCAGAGAAGTTGACTGGTGACTAAAATCAAAGGATTTTTCTGTTAGGTGGCAAGATTCATTGGACGAATCTATCAACCATATACGACAGAGTCAGCCTATCAATGATCATATTTGTTTTTGTTTCCCTTTTTGGACTTACTTAAATTTGGGTGGGTGGATGGATGGATAGATGGGTATTTTCTATTATATCAGGTATTGATCATTCCTAATATAAAGGGAAAACGTCTGCAAATGTTGCAGTGCTGTCTGTGCTTCTATAATGTTTATTGATCAAAAATAATGTACAGATTAGGAGAGGGTATATGTGTGAGAGAAAAAGTGATTCAAAACACAGTTTTAGTATTTTAAATACTGAAAAAATTGTAACAGTTTATTTCCCAATTAGGGTCAATAATGCTGAAAAAAGGAAATTCCTTAATGTGTTGTTTTTGTTTTGTTTTCTTTCTGTTTGTCTGCAGTTCATCCTAATCTTTACCGTGATCCAGTACAAGCCTATCACTTACAATGAATACGTGTATCCTGGCTGGTCTCTGGCTATTGGCTTTGCCATGGCACTATCCTCTGTGATTTGCATACCAGTTTATGCCCTGTACAAGATTTCCAGGTCCCCAGGGACTACCTTCAGAGAGGTACAGTACAGACAAGAAAAGACTGCTCTGCATATTTATATCTGCTCTAAAGGAAACCTGTGCTTGAAATAACTAGAGCATCTCTTTATATTTTTAGAAATATTTTGCAATCACTGAGGTACTGGTACTTTAGCTAGGTTGTTAGTGTTGTTGCCTCTATTTAAAAGTTGATGTTGACAATGTCATAAAATGTTGTAAATCAAAAGAAACAGAAAAACATGATGAAATCATGTTTTCAAATTTTAAATAATTATCCTAACAGAGAACAATCCAGATTTTTGTCATTTTGCCTTTGGTAAGTTTTCAATCAGCCATTTGAGTGTTAATAACCTTCATTAAGTGGACTAAGCATGTGATGCCTTTTAGCAAAAAAAAGTTTTCCCATTCTACAATTTCCCAAAGAAAAAAGTTAGTTTACTTGAGAAATCCTCTGGATTATTGGACTGTATCAGTATTATTTAATTCAATTTTACTGTCGTTACACTGTCACAAGTACAGAGCAATGAAATGAATTCTCTGCATTTAACCCATCCCCTTGGGGAGCAGTTGGCTGCCATTGTGCAGCGCCCGGGGAGCAGTGTGGGGTTAAGGGTCTTGCTCAGGGAGCCAGAGTGGCAGTCTGTGGGAGTGAACTCACAATCTCAGGATTCAAAGTCCTATGCCCTAACCACTAGGCTGCCACTCCCATTGGGTACAGTGAGGTCAGCAGAGGCTTTTTGTGCTCAGTAAGAATATTTTATTGGAAAATATATATTTAAATCCAGGGTCTGCTTTTTAAAAGCCAAAATAAGAGGTGCTTACCAGATTCTAAAGGTGCAAAACAGCTTTTAGCACTTCAAAAATGTTCCCTAATACTAATTATTTAACTGCTTTTTGTTAAACAAACACAAAGTAACTCCCTGTGATGTGATATTGCTGCTCAGTTTAGTCCCACTGAACACACACCAGCTGTGCACATGTAGGGTCTAACATTTTTGCACAATCTTCTTTGTAAATTAGCTTCAATTAGATTAGATGGAGAGCATATTTGAAAAGCAGTTTCCAAGTCTTGCTACAAATGGTTATCTACATTTAGGGCTAAAGTTTGAATTTTAACACTTGAATATGTTTTGATATAAATAACCTGTTGTATTACTGCTCTAGCCTGTTTTTTTTAGCTAGTTGAAAAATAGAATCAGACAATTTTCTTGCAGGTTTTTACATAATTCCACGTAAATTCTCCTGTTCTCGGGTTCTATTCATCATTAAATTCACTGTGATCAGTAAAGATATATGAATATTACTGCAGCACTGGGTTTCAAAATGTTAAAGTCAAAAACACTTTTAAACCATGCATTGTTTTCAAGAATAATCCAGTAATAAAAAAAATGATTAAAAGATATACAAGCATATAATGTAACATATTTTCGATTTTGAAATGGAAAAATCTTTATTCATTATGCATTATTAGATCAATAAATACAGTTTTCATAATCTTTTTTTAAAACTTAAAATTTTTATATTTTATATTATTGTTTTCTAAAGATTTGTCTCCTCATGAATTGTCGCTGTCCACCTTTTCTTTCCAGCGGTTGAAGCATGCATGCCAAGCACATCCAAAATGGGGCCCTGCCCTGGCCGAGCACAGAACAGGCCGCTACGCCCCGATGGCTTCTGGTGACACCGTTGAGGCCCGACCCCTGAAGGAGAAGGAGGAGCTCAGAGAAGAGCACAATGAGGAGAAAGCTAAGGAGAAGGAGAAGAAGGAGGAGATTAGCCTCACCATCCAGGGAAGCAACGGTTCCACCAACACACACAACAACCCTAACCCCAGCGCATAGACGCCACCCCTCTCTGTCAGCGCTACTGGGCATGACCTCTGCGGCCCACCGTCTCCTCCTTCTCTTCCTCCCTTTTCCTCACTTCTCCTCCATCCTCACCCTACTTTCCCACAGTTCTCTGTGGGGGAGATCCCATTCGCTGGAGACCTTTACATATTGTAAGGGCTTATTATATCTATCCTAACCTCTTCTATCTGTCTGCGTGTTATCTCTAGATAAATGAAGAAAAAAAAATGAAAGGATAAAAGAAATTGGGTCATCATCCAAAAGAGCTGTGTGTTTGTAAGCATGTAAGTGTGTGTACATGTGTGTGGGAGTGAGTTGTTAATTTGTTTCTGCATAATTTAATTATGCAGTTTGTTATTCCTTTCATTTTTTTTTGTAAAACTTGTAAATGACATCCTCATCAGCAGTTAGAGGTACAGTAGATTGTGAAGCTGCATGTGCTCGTTTTGTGCATGCAGTTGCAAAGAGACGCACACTGTTCTCCTGTATTCATTTCGCTGGGTCCGTTTGGGATGGATGACTTTGTAGTGGCAGCAGTCAGACAGCTGGAGACCTGTTGTGGTGCTGTAGCCTAGAGGGGGGACGGCAAACCGTGTCGGCACTGGCCATCTGATACGGAACAATGATATTAGGCTTAATTTTGCAGCCAGAAAAGGAGGCGGATACACTGAATCATGCTCGTAGATATGAAGGGTCCAACCTGCTTCCAAAAAAGATAAAGATAGAAATATATAATTGGCTAAAAAAATAAATAATGTGCACACGAATACACCCAAACATATACTGGTATACAAAGTGCCATAATTTGTATTGGTAAACTTTATTAATGTGTTATTCTTCCTGTCTATTTACTCTAATATCTCTACTTGTTCAGCTGATATTTATTTAGTTATTTTAAATGTGTAACTCTTTAATTATTTGTGAATTTTCTTTATTTCTACATCCTCTAAGATGCTTAAATTTTGTTAAAACATGTACTTTATTATTGACCACCAACTTCATACTTTGTAAATTTAGGCATATAACCTTAATTTCTTGTTATGTATTTTTTAAAAGCTTAAATCTGTCAAAACAGAATTATTTTAGATAAAGTGAACAATAAAAGACAAAAAATAGATGTCACAAAATCAAAGAGCAAGAAATTAAAGAAATAAATAAGTATATGAATAAAACTTCAAATCAAAAATTTTAAACTAAAAAGGAGTGATAGTAACACTGAAAAATTATTATAGTTTAAATCCTAAACAAATATAGAATGTTGCCATTACTGCAGTATTTTTTCTTGCTTTTTGGCATATTAATTGAGCCATTTGTTTATTTCTGTTTTTGTTAATTGTGGCAGGTTTGGCCTTCCATATAATTCTCTGAATACAGCATTTACCACAGAACACAGTGAACTCAGACTAAGTTAATCTCAGTTTAGGACCAAGCCTCTTGTTTTCTTACGCTGCTTTTTCTTCAAATGAACCATAAAGAGCACAAATATTTAATACAAGAATATGAATGCCACTTTAGGCTGATTTTCTGCAGGAATTTCCCCTGTAGTTATCTGTTTTCATTAAAGCTGCTTAGATCCTAACTTTTATGAAAAAAAGACATTAAGGATTAATATTGTAACACTCTCTGTCATTACATTATCGCATGTGAAGCATTTTTTGTTGTTGTTATTTTTGACAGAAGAGGTCCTATTGCCCATTTCTCAGGGTCCATGCGGTTCCTTACCTGTGGAATCTATAACAGGAACTGAAACCTTGGAACTTTATTCATTGTCTGAGAACACCCACATATGTACACAATGCAGCTCTCAGAATACATACTGAAGTGCCATCTCTTCTTAAGTCTTCCAGGCATTATTTTTGAGTGCATCTTGGGATGTGATCTCTAAAGGAGAATGTGTATTATAGTCGGTGTCTCTAATGGGTCGTAGTAGTCTGCCCCCATCTGGCATGCAACCTGAATTACATGAGTGGTGCATATCTTATTGGTGAAGTACAATTTAGAAACTGACCAAGTGTCGGTGCTTTACTGTCTGTGGAACTTTTAAATGTGTTACAAGACTCTTGTTTCAAGTTCTGAGCCAAGCTGTTTGAGAGACAAAAAGTGGTGAGATGCTGCTTGTTTCCAGAAGAAAACAGAATAAAATTAAGCGATTAATTCTCTAGTTTTATATATAGCTGCAATAGTGTCGTTCTCTCTGTAGATGTCGTCTCTTTACCTCTCATTGTAAAGTAACTTGGTACATAATGATAAAAGACAACATATGTTTATTTTGTACAAAACATAAAAGTTATAGATTTGTGATTAACCATGTTTGTCATTTCCTCTTCTGAGAAGAGAGGAACTCTTTAGGAGGAGAGGTTGGTAAATATCCAGTTGAGCTGTGTTGTTGCTTAGCAGAATACAAACACTGATTCTGGTAAAAAATGTAGTTATACCCGATTCACACATCTTAATGTGACTGCAATTTTACCATACTGTGTGGTGAAATTATTTTAGTTTTATCAGCAGTGACCATTTGCTATAGAGTGCAGCAGGTTTACTTCAGGATGGTGCATTCTGTTGGCACAAAATAGAAACATCACTTGGTGTGACTGTTATGATCCGGTGAGCACTGAGTAAACGACCCAACTCAATGTAGTTCATTCCTATGTGCAGGTTTTTGTTTCAAAACCGGAATTAGCTATGAATATCATATAGTGTTACACAAAAAGTAAATACTTAGTTTAGCAAAGAGCAGAAACTGGGCAGCAAAAAGCCTGTAAAGTCAGAATTCTGCAAAAAGTTCACATGCATAATAAATACTGATATTAGCAGTTTTATTTAAAACACTACATGAACTACTCTAACTGCATTTTGGACGTATGGGTGCAGATTCAATACCATGAGGCCTTCCTTCTCTGTTCTCATGGCTGGCTTTTAATGCACCTGTGTCTTTACTCCTACTCTCAAGTGGAGCTGTGTCTGTGCGCTTATGTCAACCTTTGGCACTTTGAGGATGGAACCAGCTTGAGAAAGTGAACTGCCTGTAATTGGCTACGTTTAGGAAATCCCACCTCTTAAAAAAGTAGTTCTTCCTGGTTGTGGCTATTAATATAAGCAAAGTGTTTTCAGGCTAATTGCTGTTCACACAGTTAAAGTTGTTTAAGCTACATCATCATTAAGTAACTTAATTTAACACAATCAATAATGTGTTCTATCAGCAGCAGCTATATGAGCTAAGCTAACCATAGCTTCACTGTCTATATTGCAGGAAGTAAGGCTTGAATTAAGTTTTGTTTTTATTTGAACATAAACATTTGCATTTCTAATCACTTTGCAGAACCTTTGACGCTTTTTCTTTAATGTCTATCATTTTATTTATAGATTTATCAGTTGATAAAAAAAGGCTGTTGCATATAAAGTCAGCATTCAACTATTGAAGAGATTAGCAATTATCTAAAATATGCTTTTTTTAAATGTTATTTGCCAAAATCAGAAAGAAAACAGTACTGCTTAAGGAGAAGGTATTTCCTAAAAAGTGGCAAACCACAACTGGTATACTTTCTCCAGCTGGTGCCGCCCTGAAAGTGATGAAAGTTGACATAAGCCTAAGATTCTGTTACAACCACAATCACAGCTATTGAACGTACACCCATGCCTCATGATATTGGTTGTAAAATGTGTGTGAACAGTAGTTTACATGTGTGGATCTCTGACAAAAGCGCTAGTATGAGTTTTTATTAGGTGTGTGCACTTCTCTGAGAATTCTGACCTTATGGTAGCCTTGTACCACCCGTGCAAAATTTTCCTGCAACTCCAGCACTATTTATTCAGATTTTCTGAATTGCACATTAGAAAAATCTAAGAGAGGGCTCCCTAGGATGGATTTACCTATTTAAATGTCATAGATCTCCAGCCAGTGACATATTTGAGACTTACATTCATGCAGTAGGTTTTAATGATTAAATAAATGAAAATAAAAAAACATATCATATCAAACAAATATTTTTCATTCAGACACCAGGGCCATAATGTGAAAGGTGTATAAAATGCTGCATGACTGTTCAGAATGCAGATTCTTTAAAGACTATCAATATGTATTCAATTCAGTATCGCATATAGAAATAATTCAAATCTGATTTTTCAGGGTCAGTGAAAATATTAGAATTGGGACATTCACACTGCTTTCTTAAAAAGTTAGATATGAGTTGCATTTTGGCGAAAAGATTGGATTTGCCAGCTGTGTGAATGTAGTCTAAAATAGCTGTTGGTCTACTATAACATCATATATGTGTGAAAACAAACAATCTATATGCACTTCAGATGTTCTTTATAAAAAAAATCAATAATACACTAAGCACTATACAATCTACAGTTGTGAATATGACTTTTTAGAACTTAAATGTGGAAAATTAAGCGAAACGTGTTGATATTAGCTAGTATTCTAGTAAAAGTAGCAACACAACAATTATAGTTAGTAAAAAAAATAGTTAGTCCCACAAGAACAGTCCCAATGAAGGAGTGACCATAAGGCCAGATCTAAATTTCAACTTTTGCAACAAAATATCCCCAGCCTAAGTTCTGCTGTTTAACTTTATATTCCTACGGGCCACTATCAAGGTATACTTAGAATTATAAAACAATATATGTTCAAAATCCCCCAAAAATGTCAGCATATAATTCCTACACTTAACACCTACTATATATGAGATGACAGAAAAATGACATGAGGAACCAGGGTTTCAAAAACTGTAGAACGCCTAGAGTGCAGAAGAGTTAAAAAACGCCAATATTGCTGCCATTTTCCCCTTGTTTACGAGATAATCTGTTAATATTTCAGAAGATGAAAACATGGACGATTGGGATGCAGAAACTATAACCACACCAACCATAATACTTATTAAAGTTTTATAATTGCACTTAGGGAGTTAGTATCCATGCACATTAAAAATGCAAATACAAGAAAGGCTTAATATTCTGGTCATCAGGAAATAAATAATACTAAATTTAGTGGGTGAATATATTAAAATTAGCTTAGGTAAATGTTGGCCATAATATTCGTTTTATGTTTCATTCAATTTCACTAAGTTTCCAGTTGCAATTAGATTTTTTTTTCTCTTATTAAATAAAGCAGTTAGAGGGTAATATACATTTTTATCACATTTTTAGGTGCATTAATATATTTTTAGTCAAATGTTATCATACCATGAGTAAAACACACTGCTTAGAGTTGTTCTAGTTGCAGAACTGAACAAATAGTCAAGCATATAACACATACAATCATCAACAGATCGGTATACAAATGAAATAATGCGTATGTTGGTTTTTTAAGGGTTATGGGACATAGCTAGTGGGCCTGCAGTTAATCTTTATCTTAAACTAAAGTAGACTAATACAAGCAGTTAGAAAGAGGTTAATTACGTTTGATCTTTAAATAAAGACTGAGTCTAAGACAATTAAGCACATTCCCAGAAATGGTGACCCTTTTTTTCTAAATGTCTATGTAAGTCTTAATGGAAAGACTTCATGAAGCACTTATTTGGAATACATTTGCACATATTCTAATTGTACTGTTTAATTTGGGTATGCAATTGCTCCTACAGTCCACAAGATGGAGTAATGCTGATAACATTAAAAAAGATACTGTGGTGGCCAAATAAAAAAAGGAGTTTGATAAACAGCAGTAAGAAATATGAGATTAAAGAAAAAGAAAAGAAGCACAGCAAACATCCAGAAACAAGCACAAATTTTGATACAGCTTTTTTCTTGTTGAAATGCTTAGTGGCCAATATCCTAGACTGAATAATTCCAACAGTTTTAAAACCAATCATTCCAGTAGTAAGACTTTTTTTTTTTTTTTTTGAGAAAGACCAGGTGCTCTTTGACATCAGTAAGTAGCATCACTGTCTTTCTAAATTCAGATTCATTAAAATTTTTTGAAAGAGTTTTATGTCCTGAAAGAGGCAATACGAACTTAATCTGCTCAGAGTTTGATGGGATAACATCTAGCTATAACAGTCTTCTGTTCGTGATTTCCTGTTTTGTATTTTCATATAGTATTAAGTGACCGCCATGATGTCATCTTTCCATATTTCTCAACCTTTACAAACTCAACTGAACCCTTATCTCCCCCTACTATTGTACAGCTATGTAAAAAAGTTATATAGTCAGACCGTGTATGTGTTTGCTTTTTCTTTAGGGCAGGTTGGTTTCTGTTTCTGTGAGTTAGAGGAAGACCAGGCTTTGACTGATTTTTATTTGTCATTTTTCTTGTAGTGTAAAGTAGACAATGTCAGGTGTATTATGTATTACATGTGTAGTAGATTAGCTATTACTGCCAAACCTGCATGTAAAGCAGGTTCTTGTGTCAGTATTAATGTCCATGTACCTTAAATCTACAAGAACTAGCTCTGTGCTACTCTACTAATCATACCTAGTAATATCTTTTAGGAAAAAAGTTAAACAGTACTAGCCGTTAAAAAAGAAGACTGTAATCTTCATATTTTGTTTTTTTCTTCTTTATTTACACTGCATTCTGGTTGTTTTTTTTTAAGCTGTTTCTATTGACGATTAAAGCCAGCTGATATTAAAAAGCGTTGCCAAACAAAAAAGCTTTGGATCGAAACTTGAAATACAAAAGAATGGAGCTCTGGCACAGACACAAGATGCAGCTACATCACAATACCTTTGTTTCTAGTTGTTTATTTTTGTTTCTTTGTTTATTTGTTTTTTTTTAAACAGTATTACATCTTAAAACAATTTTACACTGTGCAGTGCCAACATAAACTTTGCTGCAGCATATCATGTGGCCTCCTCATCTTTGAGGCGTCTGGCTGTTTCTTTCAATGTTAGTATGTGAAAAGCAAAATATAAACACCAAAATTAATATGTGACAAAACTGGATTACCACTCAGAAATCATATTCTTATTTCTGTGCCTACTGTAATCAGCAGATAATGATTTTGGGTAATTTTGGAATCCATTGTACTGGCTTTGGTTGCATCGCAGTCCAGCAATCTGGGATGTATCAGATATGTTATACTTCATTTATTTGATACGGACCAACCTGCCATGATGAAGAGTAAATGCAGAAATAAATAGGAAGGTAAATTAGGAAATGAATTTGACTAAAACAGTAAAAAAAATAAATAAATAATAAAAACAAGAATTTTTAATAATTATTCAATACTGACCGAATTGAGATTTGTATTTTAGTTTTAAACTGCACTAATTAATCTTTGTGTCACCATCCCTATTTATTTAATTGATAACTTTAAATAAACAAAAAAAAAACATTTTTTATTTATTTAGTTTCTCTTATTTGTATTTATTTATTTAAAGACAATATTATTTATGGAATGTTGTCCTGTCATCCTTTTTTGTCATACTGCCCCACAAAAAACATTCAATATTTGCTCTTTTTATTGTCATTATTTAATTATTTTTCATATCATTTTATATCTGGTCAGTTGAGTAAAAAAACACAACAAGTTAACAAAATTTTAATCTTAATTTGAATAAAATACAAAAACATTTTGGGGAAAAAAATGTCATGAAGCAATAAAATTAAACAGTAAGTGATATCAAAAATAAAAAGCAAGTGAATACTTAAAATAATCATTGAAAAAAGAAAAGATAAAAAGGGACAAGAACTGATGAATATTATGCTTAAAGCTAAAATAAAGATGTAAGTGTTTCCATGCCAGAATAATTGCTAAACACTGTTGTTTTTATGTGTGTTTGCTGGTTAACCTCTTTGTATAAAAAGATTAATATTTCTGTATTCATTTTTGATTGTGGCAGAGTTGGTCCAAAAGTTCTAATTGCATCCTGGGAAAAACGGTTGTGAGAACAAACATTTAATGATCCTGCTCCTAGATTATTAATATGTTGTTATTTACCATCGCTGTGCAGAAAGTAACTGATGTTGATGAAAATAATCAAGGTTAAAACCATTTCTGAGCTGGTATACAAAACACAAATGTACATGTAGTGAAAAGTTAAACACTTAACTATGACCTTTCTATTTTTTTGTGGTTTTATGTAAATGACAGAAAATTACCTCTTGCATATCTTACTACTGTTCATTCAAGCTTACTCATACTGTAGCACTTTAGAAGAATCAGTAGTGTTTTTAAAAAACTGAAATATAAATCACTTATACATTTTAAAAAAAGCACAAGGAAAGAAACCTTTTTTTGTAAGACTATGGCTGAGAGAACTTGCCGTGTTACATTGTTGGAGTGGAGACAAAAAGCACACCTGAGAAAAAAGAACACAGCTCTTCTGGTACCTTCTATCATATATATATCTGTATCTGTTGATCTATCTATCTAACCGTGCGTGTTCTTCTTGTTCTTCAACCTTTAGGGCCAAATTCCATTGAACTGTCTTAGTCTTGTCACCTGTATATCGTAAACTGTTGAATTACAAAATGGTAAATAAAATCTATTTTAAAGATCACTTCTTGTGTCTTTTTCTTAAATATTTTTAATCCATCTGTTGATTTTGTTGTGAATAAATGACATATGCATTTACATGTGTTTAATTAATCTTGTTTCTTAATTAAAATGCCTTAATATATAATAAAAGGTAACCTCATGTTTTTTTTCCTCATGTATTGTTACTCTTTGCAATGACGTATAAAAAGGGTCCAAATAATTGAAGCAATATCACTACATTGAAACATAAACCTTAAATGTTGTGTTTCTAATACTTTTTATATCACAGTTAGAAATCCAGGATTTTGAGACTTAGAATTTTAAATTCCTGTAAATTTCCCCTGTGCTTTATATGCATCATCAGTTAAATCCAAAGTTACTGTATATAAAAAAGATGTAACTACAATGTGCACACCCTTGAAACTGTATCTCATAAAAACTGTTTTTAGTTTCAATTCTCCTGTAGCATTTAGTCTTTGTGGATAAGGACCTGAAATTATTTAATAATAATAATAATAATAATAATAATAATAATAATAATAATAATAATAAATTTAATTTATACTTTCCAACAAAAGATCTCAAAGTTAAAAGAGAGAAAAACATCTAAAGGGGACTAAAAGCTTTGCTGAAAGTACATTTTTTATGGCCTTTTTAAGATTGAGGTGCCCACAAGGTGTCAGGGAGGGCGTTCCACAGATGTGGGGCAGCAGCACAGAATTCCCAGATTCAAGAGAATCTACATAAAAGTAAATATATGTTTAGTAGTCTAAGAGGATTTTCCAGTCATGTGCACATTACCTTAAACAACTTTTGGTGAAAGAAACTGTAAACAAAGGTATCCGTTTGGAGGTGAGTAGGGAAAACTCCACTGCATTTTAAATGTTGGGACACATACCATGATAGAGCAGATAGGTCTCATGCAAATATAGAAATTTAGAGATGTAGTGTAAATACTACACTGTAGCTAGAGACTTTTCAATAACTGGTGAAAATACAAGATGGAAGCTATGCAGCCTATATAGCCTGTCAAGAACCTGACATTTGCAGTGTCTGAGCTGCACAAGTTATTTCTCAATGCTAGCTGTGTTTTACATGTAACAACAGTCTCCTCTATTGTCCCTGTGTTTGGAAAAAAAGGAAAGCTCAGAATATCAGTCAGTTCTAGCCTTCAGGTTTTGCCAAAAGCAAAAGATATTGCAGGGTTTGAATTCTCTGCATCACAATAGGAAGACCCAAGACCAGATTTAAAATAAGAATATTGATATTTAATTCATGTTTTTTGTCAGAATTTAGAACTACATTCATAAAACCAACCTGCGGAGCTGCATTGGGCGAGCAGTCATAGAGAGATGTCCTCAACACCCCTCAGAGAGTGCTCAAAATTCTTAAGCTTAGATGTGAGATGCCAGTGGATTCCTATTTTCTATTGCACATATGATAACAGACCACAAGGAAGTACAAAAGGACCCTGATTGTGTGTAGCATCTAGTAATCAAATCTCATTTTTACAGCAATCAGATACTGTCCATGCAAAGTGGTTGTTGGAGTGATGGCAAGAAAAACGCTTGTCTGTCTTTATATTGTGAATCATGAAGCAATGATACAGATTTTCAGCAGCAAACACATCAGGTAGTGTTTGATGTGAAACAAGTAGAATAGAACTGCATGCTCACTCTTATGGCTCACGATCTGTGATCATCAGGGCCTGACTGTCCTTCTACAGTAGAGGGCTAAAGTACCAAGACATTTGAAATAAAGGTAATACAGACAGAAATGAATATATGTGACTATGGAGTTTTATACATATTCAAGTGTAGAGCTAATTCAACAGAAGAATGGTTCACTAGTCGAAAATCAAACATATTTTGTGGAAATCTCTATCCAGAGATGTACAACAGAAAAACTGCAAGGTTAGCTGAGAAGAAAGAATGAAAAAGAATAGAAGACATTCTTAAGAGAATTTTCAGAGAATCCTTTGTATTTTTCCCCAACTATGTAAAGTGCAAGAGAACATAGTGCACCATAAATGCCATAAATATAATACAAAGAAATAGTCATAAAAGTTTCAAGAAGGCTTTTTGTATAACAACTTCAACTAAAGTCAGACTAAAAGGTCAATCACAACCTCTACCTGTTCTTTTCAGTTGGAACATTAAAGAAACCATCCTAGCAAATAATCATTTGCTTATGTAGACACACAAAGATATTCAAACATTGCTTCAGAGCTCCTGAACAATGACATAATCAAAAAACTGCTCACTCACTTCTATCTCACTTCCTTTATAAAGGAATAGCTCCCGCTTTGTATTGCATTCAAAACTGCTTTGAAAGTCTTAAATGAAACTAATCAAGTGATCAAAAGCAAATAAATCAGTAAAAACTATTTATTAATGAACAAACCCTGGATGTACAAATACTATAGAGCAATTTTTTGCTCACAATATGGCTTTTATATTCACCAGGTGAATCGTGTGTGAAGAGATTCATCAAAATACATACATTTCTATTTAAATTAAAGTAAGGGGAACATGCAAGCAGAAGAAAACCACATTTCCACTGCCTTACAAAAAGAAACTTTTTCTCCTCTTAGCCACAAACCATAATGCATTTCAATTGGATTCCATGTGACAGAACGATTTAAAATGGAGTGCATAATGCTTTTTTCCTGAGCAAGCTTTCAAGTTGGTTTTAAATTGAAGTACTTGTTTTTTTATTGAAATGTTAAAATTGTGGGATTGTTTTTTATTTGACAGTTTTATAGAACCACCTCTCACTGCAGTAACACCTGTAAGTCCTTCAAGTCAAGTCTCTGCAAGCTGTCATATTGCCAGTAAATATATATTAAAACTGCTATGTCTTGGGCGTGCTTCTGTGGTACATTAGTTAGTGCGCACAACCCATGTACGGAGGCTTACATGGGCCCCCCTCTCTCAAAAAAACGAGCCGCTGGTGCAGTAAAAACCCACAAAAAAACTGCTATGTGTTGATCAAACATTCAAAAGAAATTCACTAAAATAAAGTCTTTACCCATTTCTTTATGTAAAGTAGCTCAGGTTCAATTAGGAATCCTCTGTGGTTTTGCAGCATAATGGGCAGCCTTCCTCTGTCATCCTTTAGGAATAACGATTTTCGTCTATTTCTGACAGTAAACAAAGCAGAATACAGTCATTGTGGACATTATTACCCCTGAAAGTCTGATTACTTTGTATCAGGGGTACTAATCGGGCAAATCAGTTTTAACCAGTTTCCCTAAAGTACAATCCTGTAAGCAGTATACGAAGGTCAGCATGCTCATGGATAGTTTAGCTCCACACATAGTGGTTTGCACATTAGCAAAATCATACATTCTGTTCTAAGCTGACCAAAGCATCTCCCCATATGGTGTGTAGCTAATTGTTGAGATTAGTTTTTTGGAACATTTCCTCAACTATTCACTGGTTACTCTTCCATAAAGTCCAAATTAATGGGTGCACATGGTTGTCCTGACAACAGATTCTGCTGCCAAAGCAAGGGTTATCTGCAGCTCTTCCTGAACTACCTATTTGCTGCTTGTCTGATTAATGCTTCCCTTGAGCTGCCAGTCACTAAAGGTTTGCAATCATGTCATTTGCTTTCATTTCACAGATAACGGACTGCACCATGAGATGTTTAAAACCAGAGATAATTGTTATGCCCTAATACTGTTTCAAACTTTACCATTCCATTACTGGCATGTCGGCCATGTTTCTTTGTATTGATGATGTTTTCTCTTCATTAATGTTATCTAACTGCCTCTTAAGGCCTTTAAAGAACAGTTCTATTTATACTGAGCTTAAGAGAGTAAAAATGATCAAAGTAAAAATGCTATAATTTTAGATGTTTGATCATATACTGTAACAACTAGATTTTCATTACAGCAAATTAATTGTATTTATTGCTTTGAAAAGTATTTAGATGTATCTTTATCTGATACTTTGCTTTAAAAGTACCATTTCTAAAACAGAATTAGGGTTGTAGTGTGATGGTCCTCAGCTGCTTTGCTGCTCTGGGACCTGGACGACTGCCCATAATCGACAGAGTCATGAATTCTGCTCCTTAGCAGAAATTCCCGAAGGAAAATGTTGGGCCATCACTATGTGACCTTCACCTGAAGCACAGCTGCAGTATGCAGCAGCAATGATCGAGAAGGCACCTGAATTCCCCCTGTCAATGACTTATAGAAAAAAAGAGAGGTTTTGGAGTGACCAAGGCAAAATATGAACAGCGGCTGCTTACACTTTAAAAACTACCAATGTGGCAAATTTAAAACAGAAAAAAAAAAATATTCTCACTAATGTTATCAGAAATCTTTATTGTCATTGCTCCACAGGGGTGCAACGAAATTACTTAAAAAAGAAAAAAACACATTACAAGCAATCAGTGCAAATTTAAAAATATAAAATAAAAAAATAAAATTAAATAAATAAATAAATACGAAAAAAGACTCATAGCATGTTAAAGACTCATAGCATGTTATCACACAATGTTGGTGCAACTAATTATTAGGTCAGGGGTGCAATCTCTTTTTAATCCATACCCCCCTAGGTTTGTGCATTTTTTTCTGTGTTTGAATTATTGCTTGTTTTCTTTTCTTTTAACATTTACCTGTGTTGCAGTTTAGGTATGTCCCTTGTTGTTTGTCCCTTTCTTTTCAGAAGCCGAATGTCTTGTGAGGACATTGAGTTGGCTGCAATTTGTGAATTTAAAGAAACTTTTAAAAGGATTTTAAATGTTTTGTTTTTCTTGTCCTCCACTTCCTAAACATTTAATTTGCAAAGACCCAGAACAGTTTTGTAAAATCTAATTTTTTGCAACAGTGTCGGTCTGAAAAGCCCTTTAAAACCTATTTATACCAAATGATGTTATCTGCGTTTTAAGAATACCACTTTTTATGAAAAAAAAAAAAAGTAAGACTGTCCATTTTTGAATGTAATGGGGCAAAGGTTGCAGTAAAGAAAAACACTTTAATGCATTCTTCTCTCTGGGTTGTACTGTGGATATAAAAGAGTAATGTATGTTTCCGCCCACTGACAGCAATGCAGCAGCAGCAGCTCTCTAGCCTGTTTGTAATTCTGTGGTGAGTTAGCCTCAGGCAGTAACTATTCAGAAGGCAGGTGGAGAGCGATCTTATTGTTTTCCCATTAAATGGGGTTGGAGAGGCTTTTAGTGTAAGCTCAAAATTCCGAGTCCTCTTTCTAAGCATACTGTAGGTTAGAGTGTTAGGTGTTTGTCTCAGCACCCCAAAGCAAAGTACAATATGCAGAACAGTTTGCAGGTAATGTTACAGTACCTCCTTAAATGCAAATTTATATAAAAGTGGTCTTAGAAATGGCACTCCACCCATACACATATATATATATATTTATATATATATATAAAAACTATATATATATAGTTTTTTTTTTCTGTTGTTGTTGGGTGGACTGCCAAAAAAGAAGCTCCTCTCATTGTTCTTTATAATTAAGTTATCTACTAACTAAACATAATGGAACAGTACCAATGAGAGTCAATGGAGGGCAGTATGGATGTGTGTAAAATTCATCTGCAAGCTTTAGGACAATATGGAGAAGAGATTGAATTAAATTTCTTTTTATCATATAGACATTCCATCATATGTAGATAAGAAGGGTAGTGTTTGATTTAGATTTTTATTTAATCTTTTGATTATTTGCTGATTCGTGAGTTTTACAGTAGATTTTGATTTCATTGCTTATGTTCTTTTTCTTTTTAGTTCTTTTATTTTATGAACCACCACAGCACTTGTACTTTCCTAGTTCTCCATTTTCTATCAATTCAAAACAAAATCTAAAAAAAAAACTTTTGTCTTTTCACATTTACATAATAGGTTATTGTGTGTAGACTTTTGATGAAAATAATGATATTTTATTATTTGAAAAGGATTTTAAACATAACTAAATAGGGAAAAGGTGCAGCAGAGTCAACTTTACAGATGAACTGTGCAATTGGGAAGAAAAATTATAGGGAATTTTAGTCTCCAGAGAGTTGGGTTTATTCATACCATGCAAATTGGCCTCTTTTTTCTGCTTTTACTGTTGCTCTGAGTTGTCATATTCTTCAATTAGAAAACAATTGTTGATTTCAAAATCACATTATCTTTACTTTGTAGATAACAAGATTTGACTGTTGTGATAAAACTATTTGTTATTGACCAGAGCACCTAAAAATATCAAGAACCATAACAGAATCACATATTACATCTACATCCTGCTTCTGTTTTCTTTTCTCAAATTAAGAGACACAAGCTTAGACATTAAGAAGCAAAACCTAAAAGTATTCAGAACTTATTTTGGACAGAGAGAAAATTTAGCTAACAAGTGTTTATTGTTTTTTTCTTGTTCCTTGTCTTTTAAAGAAAAAATAATGAGAGAAAGGCTTGCAGCATGTTATTACAAAGAGCTTTTTAAACTAATATTTTAAATTTAGCCTAACAAAAAGCAGTACAACACAAAAAAGGCAAAAGTCTCAAAGGAAAATAGCAAAAGGGCTAAAGGAAAGCATTTACCCCATTACAGTTTGTTTTTTTGTTTTTTCGCCTTGAGTTACGCTTAAATTATTTAAACCATCAGAAAAATCAAACATGGATAACTAGAACAAAACATATACCTTTTTAAAATGATAATTTAAATAGAAAAAAAGCTTTACTGCACAAACCAACCTTGCACCTGAAAATGTAATTTAAAAATGCTTCTCAAGTAATAAATTAATGGTGATAACTCACATTTAGCTCTGCGCTGTACTGGTACCCTGTCCAGGCTATACCCTGTCTCTTGCCCGTAGACCGCTGGAGATAGGCACCATCACCCCTCACAACCCCAGCTGGGATAAAGTGGGATGACAAAAAGGATGGATGGATAGTCACAATTATTTGCCGTTTCCAAGTTTGTAATCCTGAAGAATTTGAAAATCCCTTAAAGAGATGTCTGACAACATGAATAAGGTTAAAAAAGTAACTCATGAGCTAATCTAAAGAAAACAAGAACAGACAAGTAATTATGCTATTTACATCAGCCAGGAAAGGGTTGCTTAGCAACTTCAAATTCAACTTATATATGGCTAAGTGAGTAAATAAAGATTTTGGAGTGGCCAAGGATAACGTTTGAATTTCCAGCCAAGTTGAGTTGTGGTGCTTTGTCTGTCAAAAGACTGCTATGGCTAAAAAAAAAAAACCCACTTTGAATCTGTTTGAATAAAAACAATTCAGTAAAGCAGAGCTTTTAGTAATTACAGTATAATGAATTATAGCAGTTTATGTCCTATAGCAGAATTGCAGAGCCAGGTATAAAGTGAATATGCCCAGGGTGGTTGGAAAGCTATTTACCCCTAAAGAATAAAATAATCATTCAAATTAGTTTTTTCAATTTAATCAGGTTCTCTGTTAAGTTTCTTTTTTTTTTTTTTTTATCTAAAATATTCAAAATTACAAAACAAAGACAGAGGTGATTTATAAGATGTAAACCACCTTTTCGCAGCACCTTGCCTCTTCGTTTCTCGCCTTCAATCTCACAAATCTTGGATTACTTTATGTTTTCTGTTGGACTTTGCATCATGTAGCTGACAATTTGAAACTTCACCTTTCAAAGTTCTTAGAGTTGTTGTGAGCAATGCATCTTATTTGAGTTTACTAATAAGGGCATCCAGTTTGTCTTTGTTGCTGTGTGAATATTTCCTAATGGTCAGTTGTCTTTTCACCATCCACTAGGTGCTTATTTGTTTTAAATTTCCTGCGTTCCGTACTCGATTTATTTGACAGCCTGCTTCCAGAATTTTCTCTGCTTTGTAATAGAATATAAATCTGGTTATGTAGATCTGGATATATGAAGGATGTTTCCTAAATGTTGAGTTTATTATTTTTGGGTCTCATATTGTCTCTTTGAGAAATTACTTATTTTTGATCTGTGGTAGACATGAACTCAAAAACTTAACAGATAGAAAATCTAATGAGATGACAATGGAAGTACAGCAGAAAACCATTAAATAAAACAAGCTGAAATGCATTAAAACACTTGAGTAGTAAAAAAAACAAAAATAGAAGAAGAAAAATAACAACAACACCAACCTATTCATGATACCAGTACTATAATTTCAAAATACTTATGTTCGGTTGTCAGAGGGATTCATCTATAATTAATCCCTGTTTAAGCCAGAATCCTCTTGAGAATCATTTACTGAGCGGGATTATGTTTGAGCAAACAGCAAAGATAGAAATAATAAGAAGCCTAGAGATGAATACAAATCGTTTCACATTGTTAGTCATCAGCCTTCCATTACAATATTTCTACCTAAACCCCCAAATTCAGAGTACTTAGTGGATGTACGAATTGCTTAGATAAGCAAAGTCACACAGTTCCAAGTGATGTCATATATCTTTTACTAAAATGTGATAATTGTTAGAAATTGGGAATGGGTATAAAGTGATGGTCCAATGTACAAATGAATCATTGGAGTAAATGAGCTGAGAAACTGCTGGTAAAATGTGCTGCAGCTTGATTTGAAGAGGAGGCTGGGTGGAGAATGCTGGATAATTCAGCTTTAATCTATGAAAAAATCTGTTCTTTATATTTCTACAGCAGGTCTTACCAATTAATCGAAAACATAAGGACATAGAGGAGGCTCAAACAACAGGGCAGTGATTATGGTTTTCAAGCTATGGAGTCCTGAAGCCTTTAGACACACAGTACATGTTTTTCTTTTGTTTTGTTCCCCAGAAAAGCTGATTTTCTTTCCAATATGTCTTATTTTGTATTCTGCAGTACAACATATAATGCCATGCAGTTAAAGACAAATACCACAAAAATGGAGACGTTAGGACTAAGACTTTCTCCAGTCTGATGATAATAAATCAAAGGACTGGTTATTTACCTAAATCTTTCCAAATTTGAAGCAAATATCTGTAGCTTTCTTTATCTTCCCTGTTAAATCCTTCTTAGGAGTTAAACATTTTTCCATCAATGCCATTGTTTTTTATTCCCAGACATTTTTCTTTTCTTTCATTATCTCAACTTTAATATCTGATACTAAGACTTTTTTCTTGTCTTTGTATAAATAATATCTACCCACATGGGAAAAAAAATGTTGATACCTCTCGTTTAATGAAAGATAATCCCACAATGGTCAGAGAAATGACTTGATTCTGATAAAACAATAATGATTTTAAATTCTATGTAAATAAACAAATGAAAATCATACATTGCTTTTCAGCCATAATAAAAAATATAAACTCATGAAACAGGCATGGACAAAAATGATGACCCCTTTATTCAAAATTTTGTTGCACAAACTATTGAGGGGATAACTGCAATCAAATGATTCCTGTAACTGTCAGTGAGACTTTTGCTCCTCTTAGCAGGTGTTTTGGTCTACTCCTCATAACCAAACTGCTCCAGTTATCTCAGGTTTGAAGGGTGCCTTTTTCTGGCGGCATGTTTAAGCTTCGTCCAAAGATGCACAAGGATTTAGGTGAGGGCTCATTGAAGGCCACTACAGAATATTTCAATGTGTTAGGCAATTTTCCCAGCAGATTATGAATATATTTGTCATGGTTTTGGTTCTTTTTAAGTTTTCACTTTGAGTATACATTTGTTTTATTGTCATTTTATGTTATTCTAATTATTTTTACTTGTATTTGAGTTCTTATTCATTTCTCATTTTCCCTCTGTTGCCCTCTTGTATCAGTCTCTCTTTCCCTGAGCTCCCTTCTTCTTTCCACACCTGTTACTCATCTGCCAATTAGTACTCCCATTGTTTCTGTCTCCCATATATACTCTCTGTTTAGTCACTCTTTGCTGGTTCCTCATCATTTCTTTGGCTTTCCTGTGTGTTTTCCTGGATTTCAAATTTTTGTTTCTGTTGAAAGCCTTTTAATATTAAACCTGCAAAAAAAACACCTTAACTTCCATCTCTGAATTTGGGTCCAACAACAAAAAAACATTATAAAACACTTTATAAAAACAAAACATAATTTCACGTACAGGCTTACTTTTTGTACATAAATCTTGCCCTTCTGAGGCGCTGTCAATCAATTCTGTGTTTTGCATGGTCCAATGATGTGTCACAGACCTAAAAAAAGTTATGTACCACTTTAATAATGGAGAAGCTATTAGTTAGATTTGTACTCTTTTAATATATAAAAACTATTAATTTTCTGAGAATGTGTTTATTTAAGTGCAACTATGCAAATTCAATTTGTAAAACTCACACAAAGAGAAAAGAAAATTAAGAGAAATTTATTGATACAATTACTTTGTCTTTGGCGCTCAGACCTCGGCAGGTAACATAGCACTTCATTTTGATAGATATGCATGAAAAGGAGCAAAGAATAGGGCTGTTTCCCCCCCAGGCCTGAAACTGGTGGTGGAGTGGAGATAGATTAAGTTGGTCAGTCTCTAGACTGCTGGTAACGAGACGGTCTTCTGAACTTTATGGGGAGATCCAGTTAATTTCGTGAGCTGATCCTAGAGCTTTACTCAGGACCTGGAAGATGGAAGTCCAGTTGGATAACACAGGTTGAAAGAACCTGCCCATGATGAGCAAG
>NW_015151218.1:304550-342542 GCF_000732505.1 Cyprinodon variegatus
ATCAATATATTTCGAAATATTTTGGTTTTAAAATTTAATTTTAATTAGTTTTTTTTAATCTCTTAAATTAAGGCTCTTAATCAAGGTCATGGGGCTGGTGGGGCGGCGCCCTAGAGCCCTTTATCGGCCAGCCGCACTGATTATAAGTGAAATCTCCGTACTCACCAGGGTTCTTTAGTCTTCTATCCAACTTGGACTGTTGGACTGGTTGTTAAAGGAAGTTGTCTTTCAACAATTAAGTAAATGAGACTATGGCTATCTGCAGAATTATTAATCACAAAACAAAGGAAATTGTCTCTCTTTATTCAAGTATTAACCAAAGGAGGGTGGATCTGGCTCCGAGCGATCAATTGTTCACTGTATGAATAACCACAGGTTAAATTATTTGTATAATTATTACCATATAATCCTTATTATAGTATCATTGTATGTAATAACTATGCAAAAACCACACGCTACTGCAAATAAGCACAAGGTAAATGGAAGGCTAATATAAAAAAGGGGTGCGTAGGGGTTAGGGGTCTAGGAGTTTGTTCAGCGTTTCTAAGGAATATCTATGTTTCAGACTTGGAGATAACCTTTAACAATAGCAGCAGATAAATGTGAACAACTGGTGATCTTACATGCAACCAAAACAGTGTAGTTTAGTTTGGTTTTACTGTGAATAATAAACAATGACTCAAAAACACATTAAATATAGCAGCACATGAGCAAAATGAGGTAACAATGCTAGAGTAGAACAATGGGTCACGAAAAGCACAAAAATGGCATAATGTTTTAAAGGTTTATAATTTTTTTCCTGAGAAAATATATGCATTAAAGTCCTTTATGTTTTATCACTGGTCTGTGCCCGATCTGTGCCAGAAATTGGATCCTATGCTACTTTAGGGAGCTAACTTTTTCTCGGATTTAAACATAAAATTTGTCTTTTTGAGTTTTATTTCATGCTCTGTGTTATGGTATATAGTGTGTTATCTAAAGAAAGAAACAAACAACTAAAATACATTGTTTAATCATATTTTACCGGACTACTCTGAGCATGCTCGATGATGACATCAAACAAGCATTTTAACAGAGAAAATGTAAAAAGCTAATACACTAATACAAATATTTTGATGTGTATTAGCATTTTTTAGTGATAGAAATAAATACTTTTAGTACCATAATAACATAATTTATGGTGACCTGGATGAATATCTGCTTGCTCAAATAAACTGAAGGTACGGATCATGCTTCGGGTATGGATCGGGTAGTAACAAGCTCAACCTTCTCATCTTAACTCTAAGGATAAAACCATACAACCAACACAAACGCAGCCACGCACACTGTACTTCACATACACACACTTGATAAAATTAATATGCTGCTCAAACTTTTTTATTTTTATTTTTCCCCCCAGTGTTTTATTGTCATTACACAGTCACAAATACAGAGCAATGAAATCAACTTTCTACATTTAACCTTGGGGAGCAGTGGGCTGCCATTGTGCAGCACCTGGGTAGCAGTGTGGGGTTATTGGTCTTTGCACAGGGAGTTTCCTTTGAATCTTGTAATCTATCTGTTCTCGCCCAAACAGGAGCACCTCAAAGCATCGGATGAGCTTGAAGTTCAGCTTTAATCTCCTTGGGACTTTTTCTTGGCTCTTTTTTTGCCAGTCACTTAATCCGTCTCTTTGATTTGTCACCAATTTTCCTTTTGCAGCCACGTCCAGGGAGGTTGACTAGAGTCCCATGGATCTTAAATTTCAGACTTATCTGTGTGCAACTGTACTCACAGGAGCATAGAGTTGTTTTTGAGATGGTCTTCTAGTCTTTACCTTTAAAATGCTTGTCTATAATTTTTTTTTTAATCTCTTAAAATGTTTCTTTTCTTTCACTTCCTTTAGTTCATGTTGAGTGTGGTACACCCCATGTCACTAAATAGCACAGTGACTACCTGTAGCCCTATATATTGGTCCACTGAATGATTGGAAGATTGTATACACCCATGATGCTAATTAGTGGACACTCTTTGATTTATCCTTTTGGGTCACATTTTTTTGGTATCATGTCTTTTCTAGGGGTACCATCTTTCTTTCTGGGTCTGTGTCATAAGTTTAATTTTTTTTTAAATGATGAAAAGCAATGTCTGACTTTCATTTATTATTTTTTATTCATAGAATTCTTACTATTTTTAATAATGTTTTCAGATTTAAGTTATTTGTGTGACAATTGGGATTTTTTTTTCCTTTGATTAAATGAGGAATACCAGCATTTTTTCCCTCATGTGTATAAACCTCACAGGCACCTTCGAGGCATGCTGCTAGTTTGGTCCTTTTAAGTTTCAGATACTAGCAAATCTGCCTGGAATGCTGGAGGCTCTTGGGGGTGGATGTTAAACTTAGTCATACGTTTCTCATTTCTTGTATTTTCAAAACATGTTTCTATTACAACAAACCTTTTTTTTTTTCCTATGTAGACAACAACCTTCTCTGTATGCAATGCCTAAAAATGCAAAGGATACAAAAAACTAAAACTAACAAAATTAATATTCTAAGGACTTTTATTTCTAAAAATTTCTAATTTTATTTTATTTCTAAATTTTAATTTACTAAGTAAGTGCTGGTTGTTTGGTTAGAGTTTTTCTCTGTTACAATTCAACAAGTTGTAATCGTAAGACTTTAGAGCTTTCTTTCCCTAATATATTTCCTACATTAAGAAATTAAAAAGTGCAAAAACCCAACAGAAACAAATAGATTTGAACCCATCTTTGTACATTTCTTCACTTCGTTTATTGATCAGTAGAAACAAATAATGCAGGATAATACATTGGTTAACTTCAAATATTACAGATTTTCTACCATTTTTATAATAAAATATTAAGTAACAGATTAGATATTTGAAATGATTAAACATCATTTGGTCAACTGTATAATCTGAATTAAACGGGAAATTTGTCTGATAGTGTAACGGTGGCGAATAGTTGTCTGTACCTCTTATCATTGTCATTCAGTCCAAGCCACAGTAAGATTTGAACTTTGTTTGAGCATTATGCAGAATTTGCTTTGTTGGCTGAGCTGAATGTGTGACTGTGAGCCTGTCAGTCACCCAGTAATTGCTTTGCCACTCCGCATTTCTCTTCGGATTACCCAAAAGATAGCAAAGCATGTCAGCTGTTAAATTGGGGGGAAACAGTTTCTTGAGCGAGCTTGCAATGCTGACTTTATTAAATTACATGCCGCTGTCTTTGCCAAGGCTTTCACAGCATGTCTGTGTCAGAAACAAAACGTAAAGTAATTCAAGCTTCCTGAAGGGTGACTTTGCATATCTCACATGAATTTAAAAAACAGCAAGCGTTTAGAGAAGAACACATTGTTTCATTTTCCTAAAGGTATGATAAATAGCATCTTTTTTTGCATCATAGGCTTTTAGAATATGCAAAAGGACATTGTATTGTCGGTAATGGTTCATTATGACCACTTCCATCAGCAATTGTCTATTCATTATAAATACAGTTAAAGCCTTCTCAATGCTTTTTTCCCCCCTTCTGATTCCTGTAGAGCACTTTACCCTTCTGTTGAGATTACAGATTGATATAAACAAAGTCATTACTATTTAACATTGTAAAGCTATAATATTAATATTCCATAAAAGTTCAAAAAATATCCACTGGACTTGGTTTCCAAGATTTGAAGACGTTTCGCCACCTCTCCAGGAAGCTTTCTCAATTCAAATGTCTGGATCCGCAGTTAGTTTGAGTCTTATATAGACAAGGCCTTGTATTGCTTGGAAACATGCAAATAGTAACCGGTGAGTGGGTCGTTTGGTTCCATTGTTAGCCTGTAATATCTGAAACCTGTCTATGATTCTGAAGGTCGGTCATTAAACGGGGGGATTGCCGTTAAGGGGGGGATTGTCTCCTGTAATACCTGAATCATTGAGAAAGCTTCCTGGAGAGGTGGCGAAACGTCTTCAAATCTTAGGAACCAAGTCCAGTGGATATTTTTTGAACTTTTATGGAATGACTATGACCTGGATGACTGAGAATCTTCATCAGCATATAATATTGATAATACTTCCAACTTTCTTTTTTTTTTTGTTTACTTTCAGATAGTTTAATGTGTTTTACAAACAGAAGTAGTTGATAAAACTTGATAACATGTCACGAAAACGTATTTGCACTTAAAGATTTCTGCTGATTTATTTCTAAAGTCAATGTTTGGTCTTTTGAATAAAAAAAAATTATATAATTGATGAAAAAACACAAGCTGCTCAAACAATGTGCCTTCACTGTATTTTTTATGTTTCAAGCAAAGCCAACGGCATCGAGGTTACCTATGGTCAGCCACCAAAGTTGGTTGAAATGGAGTTTGGTGTTGAAAGTTTCCCAAATTAAAGTGTCAAACATTTATTTACCATTCACCCTGTAATCCTACTGCAAAAATATCACTAGTGCATCATAAATGTAAAAGAAATTATTGTTATAAAGATATACTTGTTAACTCCTTGAATGTGTTTAGATGGTTCCACACACATGCATCCCATATCATGCATGTGTGCCAGATTTCATGCATATTATTATTGTATTATATCATGCTTTAAGACCAGTTCCTTCATAAAATAATCTCTGCACTGTCTTTCTGACATTCTTTCCCACATTGCATAGCTAAAAACAGTAAATTACTGGCCTTCATTTGACTATTAATCTTTTTATTCTATTTGGGTTTTTTTTCTCTGATTCCCATTGTTTTCAGAATGTCTTGTACAGTGCGTAATGTTTTTCTTGACATAGTGTCTATATTTGTTTCATGCCTTTTTTATGGATTTTTTTCCCAGCCTCCACATACTGGGACATTTTGTCAGATTTTATGTGTAAGAGTCTCTTTTGTGTTGTATTTTGATATACTTGGTTCCTCAACCTCAATATCTCTCTGTAATGGTATGTTCAGTGTTTGCCAGCTGCTGAGGAGTTGGGGGTGGCTGAAAGTATTTGTCTTTAAAAGAAACCAAAAAAGTAGCCTGAATTTTCTACCAAACCTTTAGGTTTCTAAATTCCGAATTGAAATTCATTGTTCACTGAGCAAAAAGGCACAATGGTGTTAGAAATAGTGAATCTCAAAATCATTGCAAATATATAATAAAAAAAATATAATAAATAAAAAGTAATACACAGAAACAACAGGGATGTTAAAGAAAGTAAGTAAATAAATAATTAAACTTCTTAAATAAATTCTTGACTTTGCTGCCCTGAAACACCTTTCTGAGGGCTGAAATTTGAAAACGTGATTGCCGTAGTGGTAGGAGTCCCTCCTGCTATGGGCTCTCTGGATCCTGTGGGTCCTGTACAGTAGATTAGTGGTCCCCAACCATGTTCCGCAGGGACCCTGGTTCTGCATGTTTTAGGTGTTTCCTTGATGTATTACACCAAAAAATAATGGATGATTAACAAGCTTCTGTAGCACTTCATTGTAGAGGAGGAGCCCCAATTTGAACCAGGTAAGCCAGAACATAGACATATTTAAAACATGCACGGTGCAACTGAAGAACCATAGTGAGATGCCATGGTTCAACACTGAATACACAGAGTACCAATAGAAGGACACCAAGAGTTAATTTCTCTGCTTTTTTCCCCTGAGAATCCTCACAAAGTACAGTCTTTGCTCTGCTTTTTTTTCATTATTCAGTTGGACTATACTTTCCAGGTAAGGTCTTCACTGATGAAGGTACCAAGGAACCTAAAATGCAGCACCATCTCCACCCTGTGCCCATTTCTAATAACCTCCAATGCTGACAATCAATTCCTTCGACTTGAAGGTGTTTAAAAGGAGGTTCCTGGTGGTGCAGTAGATGGTGAGTCACTCCACCTCCACTCTATACTCTGTCTCAACTCGTCTAGAGAGGAGACCCATCACAGTGTTGTCTTCAGCAAATTTCATGATGGTTTTGCACAGGTGAGTGGAGTACAGTCATGGATGTAGAGGGTGTAGAGTAGGGGGCTTAGCACAAAGCGTTGTTGAGAGCCTGTATTGATGCTCAGTGCCAAGGACAGGTAGGATCCTTCTATAACAGCAGATGTTGTGGGAGAGATGCAGGTTACTAAGCGTGCTCATCAATCAGCTCAGAATGGTGGAGTGAAAAGCTGAGCTAAGTCCAGGAAGTGCAGCCTTAAGTAGTTTCAACTCTACAGTCTGGTTAGTTCTATAGGCAAACATGTTGGGCTCAAGTCTGGGTGGAAGATGAGAAGTGACGTGACTGAACCAGTTTCTCGTTGCTCTTCACGATAAAGAGGGTTAGTCATTGAAACTTCTTATGTTTTGTTATTTTTGGCAGAGGAATTATGTAGGAGGATTTTAGGCACGGTACAGTGGAGCAGTGGGTGACGGACTGACTAATGATGGTGACAAAAAAAAAAACAGCTAGCTGGTCTGCACAGTTCTTCAGAAAGCTCGTTATCACAACATCAGATCCTTCCTGTGTCATCATCTAACATAGCTACCTGGATGTCATTTATGGAGCTGTACAATTATGTCTTTGTTAAACTTTTTCTTTTTTTCACTTGGAGGACAAAGTAACAGTGGAGCTTCTCTCTGACCTTAGTCATTCTGAAAAACAATCTTTAATATTAAATTAGAAAGCATCATTTGCTGTCCTCCTGGTTTGAAAATGAGTTTAAAATTATCCTGGAAACTTGACAAACAATAAATATTGGATAGTCTGGGTATGAGACATTAGAAACTAATGTCTAATTTTTTTCTGCTGAGGTAAAGACAGTGTTCATTACACAGCAGACATCCAAATGTGAGCACAGAGGAGTTGTTCAGACTTCCCCATTCAGTCATTCTCTTTACCCTTCACATTGCCTGGGTGTTGTGCTGTCAAGCTGACACTGACTGATTTGGATCAGTGGGTCCTGAGAATTTGTCTTGACTGCAGACGGTTGGGGAAACGGACCGTTCATCACCTTAATGGAAGAGTATTGATTGCAGTGCAGGAGCATGATACCCTTTTGCAATAGTAATGGACTTCCTGAAATCACTGATGAAAAGACATCAGGGGATGTCCTGGAAGAAGGGATACACTGTTCCCCTGATTGTTGGCACCTTGTTATCTGTTAAAATGTGTGTGTGCCACACAAAACCCCTTTTTGCACTCCTCTGACAGATAAACATATTAAAAGTTCCCAAACAAATTCTGACAAATACATCAGATACACTGCCTGACTTTTGACGTCTACCCGTAATATTAGTTTAGAGAATCTTAGTTTATCAAACTTTGGCTGCAATTGTCACAGAATACTCATCCCCTTCTGGAAGGCTGAGTTTTTATTTTTTATAGTTGCAGAAAGCTTCACATAAAATTTCATCATTACTAATCAGATGCTTGTTTCTTGTTGCTGGTGCCACCTGGGATTGCAGCAAAGCCTCAGATCAAGTCACTAATCCAGTAAAGGAAGACATGTCGCTAAAGAATTCAAAACAAGCACATGTACTTGATGCATATGAATGAATATAGAACTTCCACCTGAGAGGAATGTGGTTTTTACACCTTTTGTGGTGAAGCACTGTAACAACATACAAGAAGTGGTTATTTAAAGGCCAGCTAACCTGTTGAGTGCAAGGTTCTTTATTGTAAAATTTGTGACTATTTTAAACCATATCTGAATAATAAACTGCAAAACAAACTCATTGGGTAAACTGAAAAAAAAAAGAAATGAAGAAGATTATTAATTTTCTAATTTCTTAAGAGTGCATAACCTTATACCAATGTTTAATATACCCATTTTGAAACACTGTTCAGGGTTCATTTTATAGCTGTCCATTGTTCTATTCAAAACATAAGCAAATCTATAAGATTGTGGGGACATTTGTCCCAAAAACCTACTTAGGTTAGCCCATAGACTCTCTTTTAGGCTGCCAATTGTTGACCATTTCCATACTTTCATTTTCTCCATTCTGCCATTTCCTCCATTCCCTCCTTTATTTGGACACAATTCTGAAAAAACCTCTATAACTTATTATTTTATTAAAGTTAAATCTGTTTCTCTTTTAAGCATCCAATTCTAGTTCCATCTGCTTAAAATTTACCCTAGATACAAATACTGTAACACCCACATTATGCTGTGACCTTGTTTTTTTGGTTAGTCTTCAGTGTTACTATTATTATGATTTTCATAACCTTTTGGAATTGTGGATCCAAATTCATGTATTGTTTCACGAGACAAAAAGGGATGGATCTTGCATAAAATATATATTTAGAAAAGTTTGATTTGGGCAACTGTTGTCTCCAGTTTGAGCATAGCTTTAGGGTGGAATAAAAAAAAAAATCACAGTTAAATAATCCAATGCCACTCACAGACCAACCCAAAATAACTCTAGTGTTGTAGCACAAAGGTTGACCATGAAGAGACAGGTCAAGAAAGAAGAGACAGATCAAACAAAAATCTCTTTTTAAAGCAAAGATGTGACCTAATGTACTGTTATTGGTTATTAAGTTTTTCTGTCTGAGTGCACTTGGTTGAGAAAATCAGCTGAAATTGAGGTTGTCAGAGCTGTTAGCCTTCCACTTCTATGAGAATTTCTTTTCTGCAAATCCACTGGAATATAACATCTATTTACTACAGCTGAAGGAGCTACAGCTGCTAATAATGTCGAAGAACTTCACATCAAAAAATCTGAACTATAGCTCTAAGGCATGTTGTGAACAGTTGTTTTTCATATGCTTTTTAGTTGGGTTGTTTTCAATGGCTTTGAAATATTACTTTTAGTTGCTTTTTGATGTTAGTAAGGCAATGTTCTGGTAGAGTTTTTCTCATTACCACTAGCCTAAATGAACACCAAAGCGATTACCTTACCCTGTCACAACAGAAACATAAAACAAACTATATTATTACATGATTTATGTATGCTTATATAATGCTCCATAATCCAATAATAACTGTTTTTTAAGGAATTCCTAAAGCAATAATCTGCATTGCTTTGTCTTAGTGGCTGCATGGATGCTGCATAGTGCATCTTACCTTTGCACAGAAATGACTTATAATACCATCTTTAGGGAATATGGCGATTCAATTTGCTGTAAAATGTTGATATTCACTGTTTGTCATGGTCTTGTTAAAATTTGTTCCAAATATATGAAAAGATGCATTTAATACAGGAGTTAATACAAAAACACAGCGTCCACAGCAATACTGTACTTTGTTTCTCTGCAGGGTATTATTTTACTATGATACCTACATATAAAAAATATCCTTCTGTTATGTTCTATGAATTCATTAGTAATCTAAATTAACTAGTAACTCTAGTAAGTCTTAATTAGTTAGATAATCTAGACTTACATGACAAGAACAAGCTTCATGAAATAATCTGCTCTTGAGGTAATTTCGGCAGGCAGCTGCCTGAATTATTAAGGGCTTTGTAACTCTTTTCAGATACTCATAAACTGTTCATTTTTTCTTGAATTTCCTTCTTACGTTTTTCTGAATTGCCTTTTCCTGTTATAGAATGACACCTCCTGGTAGCAATATGAACATTGCTACAAAAATGCAAAGTAGGTAACTGTCAAAGTAATATTTGGAAATCAAATATTCAATTGTATTTTTTCACTACTCTGATTATATTTCCGCTTGAATCCTCAAATACATACTATGTTTGTTTTAGATTTTCACTAGGATTTATGTTTTATGTTTTTCTGGTCTTTTTTGGGTGCATTATTGTAATCGTTCTAAGGTTATGTTTAGTTTTAGTCATGTTTTTGCTACCAAATTAGTAATATTATCGAAACGTGGTCATTTAATCAGCTCAGTCTCCCTTGTTGTGCAATTTTAGTGGTTTGATTATGAAATTGTTAATAACTGTTACCAGAGGTTATAGGTAATTCATTAATTATTTTTATCAATGGTAAACAAAAGTGTAAATGTTGGTTAAATGATTATAACTGACAATTTGCCCAATTACCAGGTTTTATTAACATGCTTACCTTTAAGGTAGAAGTTGGTTTATAATTCTAGAGAGTAATCAATCATTATCTACAAGGAAAATATTGGTCTCTGTATATTCAGGTTAACTCAAAGAAAATTGATACAGCTCTAAGAGACAATCGGCCACTGTTATAAAATAATCACACACAGCAACAATTAAATGGGGGGGGGGACTTTTTGTAAAACCTAATAACCCCTGTCATATTATCATTATCTTTAATAAAATATGCAAACACTACAAGCAACTGGAATAAACACAGGATACATGAAAGAACCAGTAAACATAAAAGTAGTTTAATTTACTTAATTAGCCCAGCTGTTGTAATGCACTGAGGAGATCGCCATCAGATTAGCAGCATAGATGAAATACAGCAAACAGATTTTAAACAGATTTAAATCAAGTAAGTTTCACTTAATCAAAAAATGAATAAATACCAATGAGCACAATGCATTTTATGGGACAGTATTGAAATCTGTATGGAAAAAAGTGGTGGTGTGAGGATGCAAAGCGGCTGTTGTCAAGGCAACTGATAGTGGCCAAAACAGCTACTCGACAACTAACAACTAGCCAACAGGCCACCAGCATGCTATTGCAAGTCAGGCAAATGCTTGTACATTAGCAGCTAGGATGATAACCACAGGAAACACAAAATGTCATACCTTAATTCCCAAAACTTTGGTCATAAATATTCCTTCGGGCCATAAACTTAGCTGCCTCCCAGATGATGGCAGACCAACAGACGCAAACGAGTGGCACACAATGTGACTTAGTTTTCAACTCTACGCATTAATTAGGGACTCTCAGGGAGAAAATGAGTAGGAATAAGAGAGAAACAACACACAAGACACAGCTTTACAACAAAGTCGCAACTGTAACATTAAAAAACATGCAATTTGAATGTTTGTTATAAATCTCAGCAAAAGTAGTTGATAGCGCTCTTTTTTAATAAACAAATCAGGATCTACTTACTAATTCTCCTTACTCTGGTAAAATTACCCTTAAGAGTAAATTATGAAGATTTTTAACTTGCTCTTAACTAGTGAGACGTTTGCTGTGGTCTGGTTCCATTGGGAGCAGCAGTACCAGCAAAGGAATCACCTAAGCGGGCTCTGGATCTTCTGTTTGCCACAACCACTTGGGACACTCAAAGTCAGTTCCGTACAGCACAAAGACTTTGTAGAATCTTTACCTTTGTGATGCTTACAGAGCTGGTGAGAGATCCTTTAGGGCGCACTCATCTCAATGTGCAGTGATCACAGGCAGGGAAGGCAGACAGCAACTCAGTGGTTCAGAATCTCAACTGGCTCAAAGCACAGAAGATACCTTTCAGGGAGGCAGAGCATCTGGCCAGAATGGAACTGTTTGATAGATTGATAAGCAGAGATTAAACACTCCTCATCCATTCCAGCAGAACGTGTGGCACCAGCAAGGTGATGTTGGGTGTAAGCTCAAAGCTTCTTCGAAGAGCTGGTTGCCACCCTTGTCAGCAATACTTATAATAAAAATAAATAATAATAATTTAACTTACCTGATCTCACATTGGAGAAATTTATCTCTACATTTAACCCATCCCCTTGAGGAGCAGTGCACTGCCATTGTGTGGTGCCTGGGGAGCAGTGTGGGGTTAAGTGTTTTACTCAGTAACCCAGAGTAGAAGCTGTGGGGATTGAAAGGGGTACTTGCAACCTTCTCAAAGCACAAATCATTGCTCTAACCACTAGGCCAACACTCCCCAAAACTGCACCTCTTGAGTTTTCCAACACGTGGGAGTGATGGCCATCTGGAATGTTCGGGTCTCTCTGTGCGTAAGACACTGCGCCCCTACCAGGTTCCCTGTGTCATCTGCTCAGCTTACCTCTGCCTCACTAGGTAAGCTCAACGTAAGAATGAGACTTGATACTCAACAATCAGACTTTTTGTCCTTCTTCTCCCTCCACTTGTCCTCAGGGAGATGTTTCTGGGTCTGTAGAACCATTTTACCAGGAAAATAGAGGGCATGCTTGAAAGATTTCAGGTCACGCCTCTGGGGTTGAGAGGTTTTACCAGGTCAGGCCACTGGAGGTCTTTCTTTGGAGGCCCGTCAGATGCATAGTGTCTCCTTTTCACTCTAGAGGGGGTTGAGGATGAGTTTCCACAGCGTCCTGCATTAGAGGGGTTTGATGACAAACCTACTTTGTAGTATTATTATTATGTTCTTGTTTACTTGCAAGTACAAGTTTGCCAGGGTCAAGACCAAGCCTGCATAGCTCAAGCCTACTTTCAAGGCTGCTAAGCTGCAGCAGGACTCCAGGTTTTTTTTTCCCCTCTGTTTAAGCAATCTCCAAAGTGCTTCATACACTCCTTGGGTGCCAGACAGAACCAATTTTCTGTAAGTTTAGAACTCCTGATCACTCGCCGGAACTTTGGGTATTATTTTTGTTTCTGGCCCTCCTTCCCATGCCCCGCCTCTTGTCATTTTGAGGTTGTTTTGTGGACTTTGGAATCCATCTTTAAGGCAGAGGTTCTGTCACAATTTTGGTGTTTATTTTTGGTTTTCACGTGAATTTAAGTTTTTTTGAACCCTTGCTTTAACTGGTTATGTCTTTTGATGTGTTAATGTTATAATCTTAATTTTTTTTTTATTCTAATCATGCCTCTGTTCCCTAATAAGTATAATTATTTCCACCTGGTTCTTTTAACTAGTGCTATTTTTTTATTGTGCTTCATATGCTATTCATGAGGTTCTGTTTGATTAATTTGTTACGGATTAATAAATCAATAAATCTGTTTAACCCACTGAAATGTCTTGAAATGCCATCTGGGTCCGCTCCACAAAATTTCAGTCTTGACATTAGAACTACTTCCTGTTTTGGAAGAAGATGTCTAACTTGTGTTAACAGTGCAGGCAAGAAACCAAATGAGTAAACAGTCTTGTTTAAAAAAATAGAGCGACTGCAATTTCACTTGTTGCAATAAAACAACAAAAGCTTATTGAAAAAAAAAAATTCTCTGCTGGGACCTCACCACATTGTTGTTGGTGCAAAAAGAGAACGAGGAAGCCTACCATTAACACAGATTTGTTTATTTTGTGTAAAATAAACATTTGGCCCTATGAAAGAAGACATGAGACAAAATCCCAAAAATTTGCAAATTTTAACACAATCATACAGTTTTAGCAACATTTACCTCAAGGAAAGTGCAGGTAAAGATTATTCAAGTCAAAAATAGTTACCAAAAAAAAAAACCAGATGATACACTAATTAATCTCAGTTTTAAAGATGTGTTGCTTCTTTAAAACAACTTTGGCTGTCTTGAAAAATATCCTCCAGTTGACAGATTTATTCAGAATCAGACGTTGAAAGCATGTTTTAAGAAAAAAAAAATGTGACTGATTTAAAAAAAAAGCCCCCACCCTATGTGTAAAACAGAACGTTTTTTACTTGATGCAAAGCTTACATCCACTGACATATCTGATGGAAAGGAGACTTTTCTCCACAGATCAGTATAATCCCCTTATCCTCTGATCCTACATGTCAGAATCAGTGACAGCTGTCAAGGTGTGAGGACCAAGCCACAGTGTGCTGGATGACAGCATCATCCCCAGTGTGTGTTTGGCTATGTATTTGTCAGTTTGTGAGGACAATTTTCCAGAAATATGCTACATTTTGGGGCACTTAAAGGCCTCTGTGAGGACCAACTACTGGTACCTATAAAGAAAACTTCTCTTTTGGGTTGGGGTTTGGGTTTAGAAAAAGGGTGTGGATTGAGTTTTGGTTGGTTTAGGGTTAGTTGTGCACTAGTAATGGTTAGGGTAAGGGTCTGGGTTAAGACATAGAAATGAATGGAAGTCAAAGGAAAGTCCCCACAAGGATAGGGGGACTCACATGTGTGTGGGTGAGCGTGTGAGTGTTTGTGTTGTGGGATAACTGCAACAGAGCCTAATAACATAAGTCTTTGGTAGCTTGTGTTCAAATGCGTTTGACAATCCCCTCAGTGATTAGTGGAACAAATGTTTGCCTGTCGCTTTACAGCTGTTGTTTTCCATACCATTTGTAAAAGCTCTCATGTCCTGCATGCTTTTTATTGGGAGATCATCTCATTACATGGTTTGAATGTGTGGGTGTAACCAGTGTATGTTTTGCATTAAATCGCTGTTACCTTCCCAACTATTTACTTGTGTATATGATATTGAATCTAAGCCATGAAAATCAGTGCACAAAAAAACAAGTGTGATGCCTTCACCTGAATATTATTTCCACACATTTATTTGTTAATTATCCTCCTTTATATTGCTATAAAACATGTAAACTATTATGGTCTTGTTTTGTCAGTTCTTCAGTTTCCATCTGACTGACTTAGTGTAAATCCTGTCATCTTGGTTTATTTTCTACCTGTTTGAAAATCACTCATACTTGACAGTTTTAATAACAAAGAGATGAATTAATCAATTACAATTATATTTCCTACAATGACAAAGCATGTGTCGACTTCTACATTGAGCTTTTTTTTCTGTGTGTGTGAGTGAGAGAGAGAGAGAAAGAGCGAGACAATCTTCTTTTCACATGAGGTTCCTGGACTGCAGAGAAAGCAAATGGAAACAAAGACACTGTTTGAAGATCAGAGGTGGAAAACCCTCAAAAGCAAGAACAGCACTGATCAGCAGTTTTTTTAAATAGCTTCTTTAGAGGTATTTTTATTTACCGTGCAAGTTGAGAGGTGTAGCAAAAGCAATAAAACTCGCAATTACAGTACCTTAAAATCCAGGGAGTTGCTATGAAAGGATGGATTCCCAAATTTGTGTATATGTACCCATGTTATAGAAACTTTTCATTAACAACATATACCTAATCATGGACCCAAATAGAATTTCCTTCTTGGGACCAATTGAGTGGTACTCACAATTACCCATAAGTCCCATAATGTAGCTTATTTAACAAATAAGTTCTTACATTGTCCCCACTAGGTAACAAAAACAAGTTCATATACCTCGTTATATGTATAAAAACACACACACATACCTGTGTCCATCTTTCTTCTGTATATGTAGTGAGGACCATGTGTTCAATGGAGCCTAGGCGCAAGTTCAACTGAAGAAACTCATTGCTTTCCTTCATCCACCTACGACACAGCCAATCAGCTTTGAACCACACCTCCACGAAAGCCAATCGGCATCCAAAGTTCACCTTAAAAGGCGTCCGATATGCAACCGTCTGCTCCTGTGCACGGGCGGCGGATGCGCTTTGTGAATTCAATCAGATGACACCGTTTCAACCCACCGTCAGCCTCTTTCACTGTCGCTCCACACTCGCTCATCATGGACAGGTTTTCTCAACCTGTGTTATCCAACTGGACCTCCATCTTCCAGGTCCCTGAGTGAAGCTCTAGTATCAGCTTACACAGTCCACTGGATCTTTCCATAAAGCTCAGCAGACCGTCTCGCTAACAGCAGTCTACAGACTGACCAACTTCATCTATCTCCACTCCACCACCAATTTCAGGCCTGGGGGGGAAACAGCCCTATTCTCTGCCTCTGTTCATACATATCTATCAAAATGAAGCGCTATATTTCCTGCCGAGGTCTGAGCGCCAAAGACAAAGTAATTGTATCAATAAATTTCTCCTAATTGTCTTTTCTCTTCGTGTGAGTTTTTCAGATCTAACAATTGTTAACTTTTATTGGTTTTCAGTCATTTTCAACCCTTTCTTAACCTAACTCTAAAGATAACCCTAAACATAACCATTACCAGTCCATACCTAACCCTAACAGAACTGACACCTAAGACCTAACCATTAGCAAAATGGCTTGTGACGACCAGTCAAAATGCCCTCACTTTGTAAAGATGTTTATAAAAACTGAAACTGGTCCTCACTCTTTTTCTTACAACAGGAGTGTGAGTGAGAGAGAGACAGAAAGAGAGAGAGAGTTCAAGAGATAGATAGGTATATATAGATATATAGTTACATCTATATAGCTGGATCTATTTATACCTGGGAACAGACCATAGATCAGTCCTCCTCCGTTGGCTTCAGAGTACCAAATGGGATGGGGACAAGTTCAAGTGCACTTCAGCAGTTGGACAGAGCTGAAAAAATGGGTAGTGGAGTAATTGTTCTGCACATATAAAGCTTTAAATTGGTGACTACAACTTTATGAGCCAAAGAGTCCTGCCCTGGGGGAAGATTTAAGTTCTACTAAACATGCTTTGTTTAAAAAGTTAGTGTCCAAGTAAAACCATAATGTTACTTACATGCATGGTAATTGCCCAAACACTGTTGTTTAACACATTTTGTGTTTCCTGTGAGCCAAAAATATCAGAAACCAGGTGTAGGAAAAGCTGGTGAAAAGGAGCAGTTGGTGTTTCAGGCATTTAAGTATGATGTTAATTACACTGATGTGAGTGAAAATAAGCTCATCATTAAAATCAAGGCTCAAATATGCACACAGCATCACACACACACACCATTTCAAAGACACAGTGTGATGAAAGCTAATGTGCTTGCTCTGACACGGATGCCTTCTCTACCTACATACATCTAGCCATCTTGGCATGAGTACTCCAACACACAGAAACCTACACACACACACAAACAGCTGGTATTCAAGCAAAGATAAATTTGGGTCAGTGTAGTTTTAAGCACAGTGATGCCTGCTTAGTGTGTTGGAACCAGCATCAAAGGGAATACACCGCACTGAGGCGTATGCATACAACTTGTGTTCTTCCAAACCAGACAGAGCCAGGTAAACCAGAGCATGGTTGTAAGCAGTGCACATGAAAGTAAAAAAAGTTCATACAAAAACGTCTCCCAAATGTCTCATGAAGTATAAATGTAAGAAAGCTAACACTAGCATATAAGCAAAACCACCCAAGCAGTCATTAAGAACACTTAAATTAATCCTCAATTTCACGAGACAACACAATCTAAACTAATTTAAGAAATTATATTCAGTTGAGCATCCCAGTCCAGATTTGCAAAGCCTACATGGAAGTGTTTATGCTTGTTACCTAAAGCCTCTTGTGTTTTCACAAAAAGATTAAACTTCTATAAACCTCAAACCTTGTTTCTTTCTTTTTATGTTCAGTTTTCAGGTCCAGATTTGGATGTTTTAGTTGGTTTAGTCAAATCTCTTGGATAAGAGCAGCTGAAATGAGCATTACTCAATAGCTGAGCAGGTTCAGCCTTAAAAACAGGGCAAGAAATTCTGATTTGAGGGGTGGGGCATGTCAGAACAGAATTGCTTCTCCTGTGTATCAATGAAGTTCGGTTAAGTAGATTTTGGGTATATGAGGAGTAGGCCTCTTTGGTGCCTCTCCTTTTAGATTTCTGCCAGGGAAAGACCCAGAACTGCCTGGAGGAAAAATATATTTCTTGGGAAAAGGATGTCAATCTGATCTAATATAAACAGAGGATTATGAATGAATGAATGAATGAATGAATGAATGAATGAATGAATGAATGAATGAATGGATGGACGGACAAACTGACAAACAAATTAATGAATTTTCTCATAATAGCTTTGCCTCGTCTGTTCCTATTTGGCTGTGACACCATCCTGGAGAGAATTATCAGCTGCACTGCTTCCATCAACACCCTTGTTTATAGATGCTGGAGATTGGCCTGTTTTCCAGTGTAGTCCTGTTTCTCTTACCGTGACTGGCTGGATGTGCTCTCTTCATCCTCTGACATGGGAGCTGGCTCGGAGCTCGTCTGCCTCACACTGAGCCTGGTTCTGCTGGAGGTTTCTACCTGTTAAAGGGGAGTTTTTCCTCTCCACTGTCCCTACAAGCATGCTTAGTGTGAGGGATTGCATTTGAGTCAATGAGTCAACTGGTTTTCCTTAGATAGAAAACTTTGAATCAATTTGACTGTATGATCTGTTTGAACTGTTAAGTGCCTTGAGATGACTCAAGTTGTGAATTGGCGCTATATAAATAACCTGAGTTGAATTGAATTGGATGATTTAATTATTTAATTACCAAATGAATGAAGGCAGTTCAGGATGATTAAGAAATACTTGAAAAGCCCTATTTTTTAGGAGGCTCTTAAACAAATGCTATATTTAGCTAGTAAAGGTATTTGAATGAATGAATAAGATATGGTTCATATTGTCTTTCACTGTATAAAAAATGCTGCCACACAATCAGTTTCCAGGAGATGGAGGTATCCTCATAGCTTCTGTAACCAGGTGCTGTCAAGCCTGATGAGCAGTTTTTTAGAAGCTAATTTTATCCACAAAACAGTACAACTCCACAACTACCTCCTTCCTGATTTCAGAGTAATCCTCTGAGACGCAGATACAATAAGGTGTTTAACTTAAAACAATCTTTAATGATTGCCTTATCAAGACTTGACCAAAATTAGAAGAAATAAGGTGATAGTATGAAAGTGCAAATCAGAGTCAGAAACAAGCTTACAAAGAGAACAGCATAAGGAGAACCACCTGGAAACCAGCAAATAAGCATGGAAATGGGAGGTTTTGAGCAAGACTGAAAGACCCTCAGGAGTATCCAGTATTTGCATGGGTTGGGAACGATTGCTTGTACAAGAAATCGTTACAACTAATTAACTAAATGTGGAGTAGCTGATTAAGAGGAACTGTGGGAGAATGGTTTTTACATTTTTCTATTTCATTTCTAACCACTACGAAGCACTGTTAAATAAGAAAAAAGGGACACAAGAATTTATTAGAGTTAAAATTATTCAATTTTTTCGACACGCTTATCCCTACTGGGGTCGCGAGGGGTGCTGGTGCCTATCTCCAGCATGTCAATGGACGAGAGGTGGGGTAAAACCTGGAGTCCATTGCAGGGAAACACAGATACCAACAGGACTACAACCATTCACTCACATCTAAGGAGAATTTAGAGAAGCAAATTAGCCTAAAAGTCATGTTTTTGGATATGGGAGGAAGCCGGAGTACCTGGAGAGAACCCATGCATGCTCAGAGAGAACATGCAAACTCCATATAGAAAGTCCCAGAGCCGGAATTCCAACCAAGAACCTTTTTGCTGCCAGGCAGCTGTGCCACCCACTGTGCCACTGTGCAGAATTGAAATTAAAATAATGTAAAGCCAGACACATTGGAAACAGTTGGTATGTACAAGTTATAGGGGGTATACAGTATACAGTAGGGGTATACAGTCCAAAAAAAACAGAAGCCAGAGTAAACTCACAGAACTCCTTGTTCTGGATCCTGAAGATTTTTACTGTTCTTTTGACATAGACTTTGATAATGTTTAGTGGAAACTACTACCACTACATGAATTGTTACAGAAAGATCTACATTTATCAAATTAATACATCCAACAACTGAAGCCGGTGGAAAAATAAAATTGTGGTTGTTTTTTAATTTGTTTATCACAGTATTTGGCTATATTTGCTATAAAACTGTGTGGTCTTGATAATTATTTACTAGTTTGACATTAATTAAATCAGTTGAAGTTTTGAAGGGTAAAACAGTCAGCAGGGTAAGATAAGCCAAATAACTTTTCGTCAATTGTTTTTATGTTGTTTGTTGTTTTGTTTTGTTTTTTTGACTTTTTGTGAGGTTTGCTTTAGCAGGTCATGAGAAAAAAAAACACCTGATTGATCAGCAATTTCACTTAGGCTGCATTAACATCTGACAGGTACATTTGCTTTTTGTTGGTAAATTGCTTGAATCAATTATATATTGCCTTTAACAGGTTTCTATTGTGAGTTTGTGAAAAATAGGCAGATGAACCGACCACAGCCAAAAAGAACAATAAAAGTAGAAAAGATTAACGCATCCTAATATGGCTCAGGTTTATATGATCTATGTTAGACTGAATAAAAAGTGTCTGCTGTTCTTGAAATTATTGAAAACTAAATTATGGAAAGGAAAAAAATAGTTCCAAAAAGATCACTAATGGTTTTACAGTAAATAAGGATGAACATTCTACCTGAAATTCCTTATTTATTCTCTCATCCCAAAGGCAGATTACCCTTCTTTCATATAAATGGTCAGTCATCCTGTTGACTGACTGAGTGAGCCATGAATTTCCACATGGCCCAGTGCTATTTGAAAAATAGCACAAATCATTTGACAGACAGACAGACAGACAGACAGACAGACAGACAGACAGACAGACAGACAGACAGACAGACAGACAGACAGACAGACAGAATAACTAAATCATTCAAATCCAACACAAATATTGGTTTAGATTAAAATTTATATTAAACTAGTGATAATAACTTTGGTCTATGTAGCTTTTCTTTCTTTTATTACATCACTATTTTGACAGTGTATTTAAGGCATTGTAAGTGCTGTGGCATCGACACCAGCCGTGGAAAGATAGAACTAGTAGAAATCAGTTTTAAAGAAAAGATGTTTATTATGAGTAGACGTAAAGGTTATCTTTTTGATAAAACTTTTAAGTGAAATGGCCTTGATGGCTTAAATGTTACTGTAGGTCATGAAGATAGTTTTTTTCTCAGTTTGCTGTCTTTATTCTCTATGTTTGCGTTTGTAGATATTGCTGCCATTAACTGCATCTTTATTTTCTGTCTCAGAAAAATAACTCGACTCCCAGCTGACTAAGGCAGATGGCGCTTATTTAAGATAGTTCTTGCACTGCTACCTAGTTATTTTTTACTGTTACTCTGCCAGTATGTGCACAGTCAGAATTTAAGTTTGCAACAAAGTTAATACTTGATTCAAATTTTTGAATCCCACACAGTTTTCTGATTCATTTACCTGATTTAAATCTGAAACCCACCATATTGGACTCAATGGTAGTGGGGTAGTGAGGCATACTGTAGGACTAAATTGGCACTAATCACCTTATAACATAACATATATTAGTATACTTATATTTTTGTGTGTAAATGAAAAACAAGATTTTGTTTTTTAATATAGGGCAACTTCAATTTTTGTTTGCAAAAGACATATTTAAGAATGTACAAGCCTTCATAACCTCTCAATATTTTGAAGACTTCCTATTACCCAAAAACCAATTACATGCAATCTTTTTTTTATTTTCAAGCACTTAGGTGACCTTAGCTGTTTATATATTTTCCTTTTTTTTAAAGCTAATTAGAGTGCAAAGGATGTGTAGTTATTAATACAGCTCGAGGTACATGGATCATGGGGGGAAAAAAAACAAAAAAACAAAACAGAAACCAAACTAATATAAATATGATTCTTACATGTTAATTTTTAAGGGCCATGATAAAATCAACCTTTTTCGTTTCAGTCTGTAGTTGTTTCATTTTTTTTTTTTTTTTTTTATCGACAGAAAGCTGGATGATTACTGGTGCCCACGTAAAGGTTTTTTGGGTTCATCTGTCCAGTATGATTATGTAAGTCAGCAACTGTGCCACAGAATTCCTGCAAAACACAGGAAATTAAGCCCCAGGCAAAAATAAAAAATAGACTATATCCAACAGACCATGTAAAATATATTCAGTGAAAGTGTAAGTGAGCAAAATGTCTATATTTCTGATACCCCTATAGCATAGCGCATCGCTTAAGTATTGATGCCTATTTAGTTATCAAATAATCTTTCTCTAAACAATTCAGTGTTTTTATTAGGATGTGTTTTATTTTCCAACACAATGTGGTTAAAGCTACAGTGTGTAATAATTACAGATATTTACAGAAATGTAATACATTAAACTTAAGTACGTTGTTTATCATCATCTAAGAAGTGAATATATAAACATATATTTATGTTTTTGGATCCTTAGAAATTGCTATTTATATATACAAAGGAGTGGCCCTCACATTTATTGAGGCAAACATCTTTGCACCATAGCAACTAGCTTTTAGTCCTGTTTCTCTCCTAGACAAAGCAATGGGCTCAGATTTTACTGTAACAAATTGTATATGATCTTTTTAATCTTTTTACAAAAAGTAGCCCAGAACTTATTGTCCCAACTCTTCCTAGAAAAAGACACAATGTAGTTAGTTCAACATTATCTTCTTTAAATAGAAGCACTGTTTAATAAATAAAGCTTAAGCAAAAAGTCACTCTTATCAGCTTCACCTGAATCATCTGCAATGTCCCTCTTTCAGCTTCATCCAACCGGTGTCAGGACTGCACCTCCTCCAGAGCCAATCATCTTTCAAGATCCACTTCATTCAGCCCCTGGTCTAGCTTCTCTCCCGTACACAAGCAAACTTTCATCCTCCTCTGCCCCATCTCCTCACTCACTCTCCAACTATTTTAAGTCCCACTCACCATCTGGCTTACACCACCAGTATCTGGGCCATGGATGAAGACTACTCTAATGGCAATTCTCACCATAAAAGTCTTCTGCTGGGGCCTAAGCGCTGAATAGCTTGTTTCATTTATGTGAATATCTGTATATCCGCATATATCTCCTTGAACCTCAGTCGGCCTTGGCAGATGGCCACTCACACTGAGCCTGGTTCTGCTGGAGGTTTCTTCCTGTTAACAGGGAGTTTTCCTCTCCACTGCTGCCAAATGCATGCTCTATGTGAGGGATTGCAGAGAGTCAATGAGTGTATGCAGTCAGCTGGTTTCCCTTAGATATAAATATATTGTCTGTGTTACATGTAAAAAAAATAATTGAATTTAATTTAATAAGACTTTTCTAATTGCAGATTTTCTAAGTGTTGGTCTTTCCATGTTAAAATATTTTCTATGTTACTTTTTTCTGTGTTGTCTGTCTTTTTGAACCCCCAGTCAGCTTCTGCAGATGATTGCTCACAATTCACCTGGTTCTGATGGAAGTTTCTCATTATTAAAAGGGAGGTTTATATCTCAACTTGCATGCATACTCGGTGTTAGGGATTAAAGCAAAGTCAATGACACAATGCAAGCTAATGTCAACTGTCACTTCATGCTCATCCTGGGAGAGTGAATTCCAAAAAGTCAATGACTCAATGCAATTAGCTAGGTTTTTTTAGGTAGAGAACTTTTTAATTACTCTGTCTGATTTTGTAGAATTCTCTGTATAAAAAGCAATGAGATTGCATGTGTATTAAATTGGCATAACATAAATGAAGTAAACAGAACTTAATAGAATTCTTAGATTGCTCTGATCTTAGCCCATTCATCATCCCATAAACAGAGGGCATCTCCCCTGTCTCTGCAGAGAGAAAGTGTTGATTCAGCAGGAGGCCTCCACTGTTATGTTTCAACACTGAAATAGTGTCTATGTGTATTGTTTACTTTTATCCCCGCTTTGCAGGTGGGCCAAAACACCTGGCCTCACTTGACCAGAGCATCATTCCACAAGCTTTAGATAGCCCCAGTTTGTGGAAAAACTCAAATAAGTCAACTCAACGACTTTCTATGGCTGCTTCTAAAAGATACTGCCAATCTTTTATAAAGGGCAAACATTTATGAAATCCATAAATTAAAGCTCTATAGTTTTTTTATGCATTTTGGCTATTTTTCTTATTACACATCTCCTTAAAAAGATACAGCATGTCTTTTCTTTTTATCCATTTCTTTGCGTCAGTTTTAGCTCATGCAATCTTAGTAAAACACAATAAAGTTAACAGATAAAACGTGATTAATTTGGGACAAGTATACAGTAAATGCTTTTTACAAGGCACTTTACCACGCCTGTACCGTGGGCTTTCTCCAGGTTATATAAAGGTCGCCGTTCAACTTGAGTTCCCTCGTCCTTCAGCTGACAGAACTGGGACTTTTCACATCAGTTCTACTGCAGTTTATCCCTTTTACTTATTACTTTTCGTGCCTACAGCCGGAAATACAGCTCAGAGCATGTGTCTTTCAGCGTCAAAGCGTGGAAGATCACATTTGACCAGAACGCACTGTGATGACAGACGGGGCCCCGCTGTCCGTGGTGCTGAAATCACTCTCCTCTCTCTCCAAGTGGTTTTGTTTCAGCGGAAAGTGGCTTTTCTTCCTCCCCGCGAAGACACACACTTTAAATTATCTATTGCAATTAATTTCACGCACAACCGAGACAGCACAATAAATGGTTTAAAAGTGAACAAATGAGAATAGAGTATATAGAACCCATTCCTCCCACCCCCTCTTTCTCTGTTTTAATCAAATTCAGAGATGAAGAGAGAGAGAGGGAGAGAAAAAAAGGGGGCGGGAGTCCATTCAAGCAGAGATAATTAGAAGAGTGGGTCACTATTGGTGGAGAGCATCCGGTGGAGGCAGGAAAAAGGAATCAAAGCCGCATAACAATATCAGAGTGAGAGTGGAGCATCATCAGCGCTGACGTCCAGTTTATCCGCTCAGCTTCCACTTCAAGCGGATGGGCTGTAAGTCGCTGCTCACACAATCAGCAGAGAGGCAGACAAGCGAAGAGGAGAGACTCTCCGCGGTGATTTCAAGTGGGACGCAGCAGCTTTTTCTTTTCTCTTTTAGTATTATTTATTTTATTTCTTGGTCTCAGAAGAATTGTCCCTCTCAAGTCGTTCGAGCAAGTGGGGAGTGCTGCGGAGCTCAATAGTGTTCACCAGGAAACGGGTAGGTGTCTCTGTTAGTGGATAAAAAAATAATTAACGGAGGAGGCATCGTAGGCTACTCCTGGGATACTAAGAATGAGAGGATCTTTTATTATTTATTTCAAAACATTGTGACCTTATTTGATGTGTGACAGGTTTAATCCCTCATTGCAAGAAGAGAACGCTTTCCGGTTGATGGACACAAACTGTCGGGGGAAACAAAAACAACAAGCGAGTTGTTTTTGTGATAACAGTAATTGCACGACTGACGTGGTTGAAGTTAAATGGAAAACACAAAACACGATTTAGAGCCAAGTATGAGAACTGAACTGTTTGACTTTTTGTTATGCGTTTTTTTAGGCTAATATATAATTGCTGGAAATAATGCTTGGAGAATGTATAGCATTATGGGTGGCAGTTGATATGATTAAACTAACTAAAGCACCTAAATCTAAGTGGATGTTGGGATCTATTGTTATTATTATTATTTGCATTATACAATTTTAAGTAAAATTGTTATGTCCCTTAAACATCATCGCAATGATCAAATGAAATGTCAACAGTTGGTAAAACAAACAAAGGTATGTTAAGGAGTCTTTCTTTTTAACAAAATTACTGATATCCTAATATATACCTGGGAAAAGAAGCATGCAGAGCCAGTATCACAGGAGCTTCAACATAATTAGCAATGGGTAATGGTGGCCTTTTTTATATCCTTCATTGAACTCCTCTTTCGGTTTTATAATTTTGACAAAAGCAGAGAAACAGAATTCTCTAGAAGCACAATTATTGCTAGGCTTCCACATTTTTTCCTGTTTTACTTGTTTTTATTTAGTAATTTTTTTATTAGGCCTTTAGCATGTTTGAGAAAACTTTTAAGTTGTGATCAATGATTCCATGTTTCCCATATATGAGCTAAAAGAGATCCCAATTTTCCCAAGGTATTGGACCCTTAAAGATATTTGCACCATGTACAGGAAGTGGGCTGGTAAGGAAGGTAAAACAAGAGCAATAAGAACCACTAGGTCTTTAAACTACCGTATGTATAAGATTTGTCAAAAGCCATGACAATCAAATCTGTGTCTATGTTCCTGAATCCCACAGTCCTAACTCCACTGCAAAACCTTCAGGTTGAGTTCAAGAAAGCCCAGAACTGCAGAAAACTAGAGACATTGAGAAAAGAAGAATAAGCAAATATTACTTTCTCTGTTGTAGCCAACTTTGTAAAATGCTAAAGTAGAGGACTAAATACTGTCCTTTTTGCAAAAAGAGGTTGTACAGGGTATTGGTGGCAAGATTACTCATAATTAAGCCACCAGTTGTTTTGTTTCAATCAATAACTTTGTTTTTCCCCTTTTAAATGCATTCTAGTTAGAAGGTTTTTTTTCTTAAATGTTTCCTGTGAGGTTACCCTTTTGAATAAAAACTCCTCTCTAGTTTATGATTATTGAGACACTTTTCTAAAGGTTGCAAAGCCATTTGTTCTGGTCAGTATAATGACTTTAAAGCTGCTTTTATAAGAGCATCTCACATACTTAGAGGGAGAGAACAAAAAACAAAACAAAAAGAGCTTTGAATCATACTTTCCTCAATAGAGGAATAGAGTTAGAGAACATTTCATTTTAATTTTAAATGGACTAATCTAGTCAATCACCAACTGCATGTTATTAGAAAGCAATCTTCAAACCTTGCAAAATTGAAAGCCTTGGATTGTATTCATGACCCAGTACTTTGACCATTGCAATTATTAGCGTATTAGTTGTTGTTCGAAGCTGTATTACATGGTGCAGTTACACAATCTAACACAATGACTGCTTGAGTCAGCTCTTGGATTGACTGTTATAATTTGCTGCCCATTGCACTTTCTGTCACTCTTACAAATATTGGAGTTCAGTAAATGCTTGGTTGGAAAGGCACAACATTGATTCAGAAGTTCAGTTGGAGTGAAATACCTATTTTTTGGTCTTGTGGTCGCATTACAGGCAAAAGTTAAGTCCAATATTATTTAAAATGTGTTTTATAACTGTATTTGACTGGAATATAAAAGTAACGCTGTTGTCATTGGCAAAGGGAGCTTAAGTTGCTCTATGCTGAGCGCAGCAGACTCACCATAGGAATCTGGCAGAAACATTGCAGTGACACCTTAGGAGTTGCCAGGAGCGATATGCTATGATTAGGTTAGCAGTTGCTTACTGTTAAATATTACATTTCCCTACAGGAGGACCAGTATGCATTCTCATTGCCAAGGCTCAGCATTGGTGTTTCTTCCCTGATGTCAAAGTTGTAAATGCACATCTCTGCAGTTAATTGCTATTCTGCACAGGAAGCCTCGTAGAGCCAAGCAGCGGGCCACTAGAAAGGACTTCGTTTGTTTGACTCCAAGGGTGGGGGTATCTGCCTTGCACTGATGGATCTGTATGGACAAGTTGACTCCTTAGGCCTGCAGAGATTGTTAATTTTTCATTGGCTACTGTCTGCCAGACAACGATAACTGAAATCTCTCTATAAGCTGTAATTGTATTGCTGTCTCAGTTCTGGTCTGACTGTGGGTAGATAATGGTAAATACAAGCTGAAATGAGAGACGTCTGAAAAAAGAAACTGACCCAAAAAATCTTTCACAGCTTCATCATTCCTGTCTATATGTATGACTGCATAGATAACCCCAATATACGCTCATGCCTTGGTGTAATTTGACAATCCTTCATCCATCACTTGGAGTCAGCAGTTACTGTCACTTCCATGGCAACAATGAAACATAATTTCTGAGGATTCATTGACTCCTGGAGACACCATTGCACACTCAATATTGCAGGAAGGCAATACACTGGGTCGATAACTAATCATTATAGAGGCAATATCCCAATTTTGTTTTGGAATGCAGATTTGATTTTTCTCTTTTATCATCTGATTATTATCTCAGCTACCTTAAGAAAATGTACTTTTGCATTATTCATTTATTTCTACTTTTCCAACTGGAACACAGGAAAAACAAGTTTGATACAAAACAAAGCTGAATCAAAGAAAGACATTTCCACAGGTACAAAGAAAGAATAAATTGTTCTTCTCAGTAGAAGAGGATGTGGCTTTTCACATCCATCATTCAACTTGTCGGATCTTATTTATCCTTTACATCGTGAAATCACAGCTTCAGTGAGCAGCCGTCATATGGAATAGCTGTATGTAAACGGATCTGTGTCTTATAGGGTCAGACAGAAGTGGAAGGAGAAGATTGTAGCAAGCGCAAGAGAAAATAGAGCAAAAGAAAATCTTAAAAAAGAGCTACTCATTTTGATCATGTGCAAACTACAGAGTCAGTACAGCAGTGTATGAATCTCCTCTGGTCAACTCCAGCAATCAACACTGTCTTGACGGGTGACACTGGTTGGGTCTCAGGATAAGGCCTGGGGATATCTTGTTTTAAAAGAACATATCTTCAGGAAAAGCAGGGAAACCCTGAAAAAAGCCCCAATTGACAGATTTGCCCTCTGGAAAAGGGAAAACACAAAGAAACTACAGACAGCTGCTGCTGAAAACAATTATTATTACGTACACTGGATGAAGGTCCCTTGCAAAAATATTTCCTCAATGAGCGTTTTAAAGTTTGTCCTGCTTCAAGCATAAAATTTTATACATTTTCCTGGGATGATATGATTTTTTTTTTCTTTCCCTAGGATCATGAAAACCAAGGAGCAAACCTGACTGGTCAGGGATACACATGTGGAATTTAAAGCAGGGCTAGGTTTACAGTTCTGAAGTTAGAGCAGCTGCAAAATTATAAAGACATTGCCATCAGATATAAAAGATGGCTGAGTCAAAGAGAGCATTAATTAAGAAGAGCATTTAGCATTAAGAGGTACATACGAAGTGTTGAGGGGTCTCAAAGACCACAAGACCAGAATCTTCCATTCCACCATTAATGCTCTACTTACAAATCTGGCCTTCATGAAAGATGAAGATAGGGCAATAATATGGAGCATGGTGCTTTGGTAAGGTGAGACGCAAGTTTAACTTGCACATGCAAACACTATCCATGGCAGGTCACCAAAAATACAGGCACCCTGTTTTGGTAGGTCTCTTCAAATATCTGGCTTTTATAGAAGAGCAGCAAAAATCAAATGATTGCTATGCAGCAGCTAAAACCCGTATGAATTCAGCCAGACGCAAGGGACCCCTCTAACATGTGGAAAAAGATGTTGTGGTAAAATGAGACCAAACCTTTTGTCCTTATACAATGGATGATACAGCGCATACCTTTAAAAACACCAACTTGACAGTGAGAGATGCTTTTGGCAACATTATGCTATGCAAACACTTTTCTCCAATAGAGTTAAATACAGTTCAGTGTTTATGGAAGATGGATGGAGATAAAAAATACAGAGCAATCAAAATAAAAGAAACCTGACAGACTAGAAAATATTGAAGGCTGCAGTGGAAGCTCATTGGATGCTGTTTTTATTTTAGGAGCTTCATACTCAAATGTAAATAGATTTATATTTTAACCCGTTATCATATTTTTTAGCTCTCAAATAAAGAAGGAGAACATTTATTTCTATAGGAATGTTGGTATGTTAGGTAAGTTACAGTAGTTTACATAAAACCAAAAAAATAAAATAAAGAAAACAAAATAATGAGGGTAGTTTATCAGCTCAGAATCATTGAAGATTTTCCCTTAGAAGAATCAGTAAAATGCAAATAAAACACAGCAAAACAACTAATGTCTGATAATGAAATCAGCTGTTTCTGCATACCTAGGGAGGCAGCTGGTTTCAAATCTGGGGAGAATTGACACTAGTGGCTGTCTCCCTTGTTTACCTCTGCTTCAGGGAACATGAAAAGAGCATGTTTTTCATAATCTGATGGCCATAAATAGGTTATACCTCGCTCAAAGCCCTGAAATGGATTCAAGTCTGGGATCATTAGAGTTAATTTCTAAAATCTGTCCTTTCAGAAACCAGTGCTGCAGTGATGTGTTTAGATATGTGTGGGGTATTTTAGTTAGGACTCACCAGCAGAATTTGGAATGAGCTGCAGCTGCCTGATTGATTTTATACAGACCAGTAAAGATACCATATCCGTAATCTAACCTGCTTTAAATAAAAGCATGCTAAAGTTTTTTCTGTATCCTGATTTGATCGAAAACCTCTTAGTTTCACAATGTTTTCAGATCATATACGGCTTTCATGTGACACTAGATGCTGGCTTAGATGTATAACTGACAAATGATGCACATTAGGATATTATCAGAAGCATTTGAATTAATTGTATCTTGTCTACCAATGCTATGATCAATTCTATCAAGAGAAAAAACTAAAGGGAAAATTGAGATTTCTCAGACCTATCTACTTTTCATATGATGCTCATAGCAAAACATGCTCTTCTAAAAAGCTTTAAGGACACATTTTCCTTTCTTTGTGTGGATGCAGCTTGCCAATGTCAGTTATGCATATATGAATAAATGCAAGGAAGATTTCCCCTAACAAAATCTGTATGTATGTATGTATGTATGTATGTATGTATGTATGTATGTATGTATGTATGTATGTATGTATGTATGTATNGTATGTATGTATGTATGTATGTATGTATGTATGTATGTATGTATGTATGTATGTATGATTTTTGATATTTGATAAAAGCTGATACAAATTTTGATTCAGGACATGGAAAAGGAAAAACAAATAGCCTGATGTTTAATAGATTAGAGATTTCACAAAAGTGAAATGAGATCATCTCTCGATTTGTACCTGAAATGTTAGATTTTTTTTGTTTTTTCTATTGAATAAGATTTTTGTAGGCTGTAACTGAAATCCTATTTTCTACAGGATCGATGGATATCTAGAAGAAATACTGCTACACTTTTTATTGGTGGTTTTATTAACAGAGGCTAACAAACATAACTAATAAATGATCTCTGCAAAGATTATTTTTATTATTGAAGGTGGACAGCTCTGTTTGGTGCCTGTTTGGGGTTTTTGTTTAGGGTAGGAGAGATTATTATGTTAAAAAAAAAATCAAGTCACATCAAGAGGGTTCTTTTTTTATTCTAATGGGTGCATATTCATACTCTGGACAACACACCACATGAAGGAATTTTAAAGTCAGATAAGTTTTTATTTCATTCACAGTCTTTTACCTCTGAATGAATGGAATTTGAAGAGATAAATCTTTTTCACTGTTTTACAATCTGCTGCAGTGTATTATTGTAATAATACTTTTGAAATGCCATCCTAAATGACATTTCAAATCTTCAAGTGTAGGTTTTTACTTCTTAATATACTGGAAAAGGGCCCGATCAGTTAAGAACATCTCAGAGAAGACATTTTTCTTTCATTTCTTTGTAATTACTTTTGTACCTGATGTGTTTTTAGCTATAGAGAGGACAGTTAGGACCTGATTAAAAAAAAAGGATTTCCCTCTGCTGAGATTAAAGGACATGTTTTTTTTTACATGTATTAAATTTTATTTGCTTCTTTTGGATGTGAAATGTGCAAGGACATTGCATTTTCACTACATTTCATATAAAATCTCAAAGTAGGTTACAATTTGTATTATTACTTGAGAACAGATTAAGTCCTTGATGGCATTTTTGCATATTTTGTAAAATTTGTTTCTTCATTTGTTTATATTTCATTTTATCTGTACGTATACATGTGAATATGTATGCACAGATGATGTTACCAGGACTGGACTGCTTGTGCTACACACAGCCCAAACACTGACAGAACTATTTTGGTTTTAATCTGTTAATACTGCATGTATTTCTCAGTGGAATGATATAATCCCCACATGGCTCAGTGTTGTTTTGCACAGTAAACAGAGATGCAGTATGTGTGTTATTGATAACTGTGTAATGGTTTGGAGTGCTTAGGGGGAAACCTCCAAAATCTGATTTTCTGGGTTACTAGTTGGAAATACAAACGCTGAAATTGAGATCAGGTATAAACTATCTGTTAGCTCATCTGACAGGTCCTATATGGTATATTAGTGGAACAAACTGGGATGTACAACTTGCATCTCTAAAGAAGTTTCTTTAGGGTTTAAATATACAAAATCAAGAGAAGTACTTTGTAATCACCTTGTATTGTCATGATAAAGCTATAAATATGACCAACTAAACGCGTTCACTAACTGGATTTAGCCATGGGTGTGACATAAATCTTTAAGATGTTGTTCTCTGCACTTTTTCTGCACTGCTCAATCTTAACTCTAATGACAGCCCTACCTGTTAATTAATATCTTCAAGCAGTAATTTACTATGGGATCTCATAGACTGTGGACAGAGCAATAAAGCTTATTTACCAATATTTAGACACGAAACAAAAAAAAAAAAACAACAACAAAAAAAAAACACAAGGGAACAACAGATGGGATAAGAAAAAGCAAAAATGCATTTATATTCTTGATCCCTATACAAAATTGCTGTACAAAACAGTGATGCTTAAAAAAGCGATGCACATACATCATTAGATACCTATAAGAGCATGAACATGTCAGAGATACATTTTACTAATAATTACATACCAGACTTGAGCAGTCAGAAATAATTTATATAAGGAAAAACAGGGCTTTGTTTACTAGAACAAATACTGTAATAAGCTCACACTATTCACTCAATTGTTTTTATTTTCACAATAATTTATTTTCTATCACACTGATAATGTTTAATTTCTGTTGTGATACTTTTCTCTGTGAATATCCTTCCTGTCTCTTTCTCTCCTCAAAAAGATATTTCACATTTTGTCAGCCCTGAAGTTGCTCATATTTTTGAGCTGTTGACAAATTGCATCACCAAAATAACTGTTTTATAAAAGCTTTGTGAACTAGCGCTCAAAGCAGACTGAAACGAATTTCTATGCATTATAATGCAAAGAGAACCCTACGATTGCTCCTATCATAGTAAGATGATTTAGGCTCTTTGTAACAAGCATACCATCAGGCACTGAGAGATTTGTCTTATAGCCGGCCATCTAGACAGCAGCAATTTGGTTGATTGTGTTCTCTTATTAAGAGTCCTCATTAGTAAAACCTTTTTTGTACCATTCTAATTTTATATTGATAGATGTATCTGTCTTCGAGAGTCCTGTGAATGTTGTTGTTGCCTCGAGCATTATTGCTTGGAAGTCATGCATTTTTCAAAAAAGCTCTGGCAATGTTGCTTCTGTTTCATCAAACAGATAAAGCACCAGATTTAGAGGAACGCAAAGAGGAGAGAGAGGGGGAAAATGCGTGAGGCTTAAATGAGATTTCAAATCTCTTTTTAAGCTTTGAGCAATCACAGTGTGATGTTACAATCACCCCTGTCTGAGCAGTGGCTGCAGAAAAATAAATCTTCCGTGGAAAATGGACATTGATTGTGCTGCCATACAGTTTGCCACTGTGCCTGTCACTAACAATTATCTGACCCAAATCAAATGGACTTAGATTAAAGAACAAAAACTAAAAAAAAAGAGCGCTAGGAGACAAAATATGTTTGTTAGTCTGTTTTCTTCCAGGTATAGTCACAGCTGTAGTGCTCTTGCTTCATACAGCTTCAAGTCTTGCATCAGTTTTACTGTTTTATTAACTGTCTGATGCCAAAGTTGGTGTTATTCTAAACCTGCTTTATCTGTATTGGTCTTATGCTATATAATGGAAGATCCAGATCAAGGTGACAATTAAAAGTTTAAGATCACAAAACAGGTGTAAATATCATGCAAAGAAAACCTGGAAAAATCCAAAAAGCTGTGTTAAAAAACTTTGTTTAATAAAGAAGAAAAAAAAAATAATTTAACGCAACATGGCCCCTTTTATCTTAAAGGCACACCATGTAACTTTTGGCCGCTAGCTGTGCTAGACCTGTAACTGCCTGTATTTTGTTTCTGCTAAACATCGAAAATAATAACAAAGATATATGACTGTATACAAGGAGCAAAGTGTTACCAGTCTAATAATAAAGTTGAGAAAAGAAAATCGGTTTTACACCCGGCTTCCTCTTTCAGCCTGCGCCAACGAACAAACTACTATCCAAGATGGACTCTTGTTTTTCCTCACACATGAACCCTTTCACTTCCTCTCTTTTAAGAATCTTCCTCAGGTGTAAACTTTTTCCTTGCCTCAGTCATGACCAGTGGTCAAACAGGCAGAATAATAGCCTTAGCTCCATGACTATATAAGAGCCTGTGGCTGTAAAGCAATATATGTTCCTCCAGGTCACATGACCTGTCCAAGGACGACGTGGTATCTCCCAACTTACATAGACGGTATTTCAAAAGGGGAGCCCTGCTTGTAGCATTGATAGTGTATATTAGCCTGAGGAATCATTTAAAATAACTCACATGCGTCAACTCTTTAGGTCACAAAGTGCATGTTGTGCCTTTAAATACCATTTTTTAGGTGACACAAAGCATGTGGGAGAACTCCCAATTGTTTGCTGAGTTAATTTAATTCTTTAAAGAGTTTCTAAGTGTAACTAAGCACCTTAGGATTAGAGCATGGTATCACAGGTAGATGACAGTCTAACTTTGACTAGGCCACTTCAGAAGCTTTATTTTTTTCAGTGTCTTAAAGTTTAACTTTCTTGCTTTAGAAATTTGGCTCTATGAAAATATAGGCCTGTCTCATTTTGTCAACCAAAGTTTTCACCATCTTATCTCCCATGGGTGCCCATTTTGCCCAGCCCCTTTCCTATTTTTGAAAACATAAACACTGACTCCTACCAAGGCACAAAGAATCTCCAGTTATATATATGCCATACTGGATACTTTTGTGAACTCCTTGATGAGTTGTCAACGCAATGATAATGTCCTTGAACAAGCTACTAGGAATAACTATTTCATGTTTTATCCTCATCTCAACACAATTTCTCTAACTGTAGATCACTTCAGACTCTCATTTTTAGACTGATAGATAATATTGACTCTGTCCCTTATCTTGAGTCTCATTCAGTTCGGTGCATGATGTGTTGCTTATTTTGAATGTTTAGCTAACTTCATGTTGTCAGGTTCTATCTAAAGATTCTATTTAAATAATTTTTTGAGTGTACAACCATTAATTGGTCTAGTTACTGCAACTTATATGGGCTCCCTAAAAAAAAATCTGTTCAGTCTTTTAACAAAGGTGACATTTACTTCTCAATTACTTCTTGTTTGGATAAGATCAAATGACAACTTTCTATTTATCTAAAAATTTTGAAATTTCTGGAAGAGCTGTATAATGTTAAGAGACATTAGTGTACAACAAATGACTCCAATAAAGGAGAGAAATAATATTTTTCAGTCTTAACAATAAAAAAAATAACTCATACCATTAAGTTTTTTATAGTAAAAAATGTCTGCGTGGAAAGTAATACAAATGAAACTCAATGGAAACTCAATCCATTTGATATTTTCCCATGGGGACTCTCCAATTAGTTATTGTAATACATAGTTAAGATGCTTTGTTCTGTAAAAACAAAACAGAAAATTAATTCTAATACCATAAATATATTAATTATATTTCAAAAGAAAATGACATTGACAACAATATAATTTAATGCCTGTCAATTATTTTACCTGTCATTTATATTAAAGCATAAGGTTTTGTTTTCCTTTTTACAACTGGCTTGTTGGCCCTACCAGCAACTACCTGGATTTTTCCAGGGCTGTTTATTATGAGAACTTCTATAAAGCAAACATTCATGAAGTTTTTCAGAGCATGAGGAGACGGATGGGGGGTTTTTAGCCTAAATGTTCCAGTGGGAGCAGCGGTGGGGTGCTGCTACTGCTCAGACGGTGATTCTGCTAGAGGCAGTCTGACAAGCGAGCTGCAGACACACATAGGCACACACCCACACATCTACACACACAATAAGACAAAAAAAGATGCACTCATTTACTCTGTTTCTCTTCAACATAGACATTAACAAATGCCAACCGACCTCCCCTCCCCGTCTTCTTTCATGTTAGAAATCGATAGCTGCAGAAGCCGAGTAGGACAGGGTAGTTGTGGAAAAATAAAGAAATCAATGCAGACTTATTAACTGAGCCGGGCTTCCTTTACCACTCACACAAAAATTTGTGTGGGCGCCTGTGTTTGACTTGTAGGTGAATGATGATGTTTCTGCTGGTTGTGGACATGAACTGGGAGTGTGTATCCTTGTGTGGGTGTGTGTGTGTTTTCCTTAGTTGATGGTGGTCAGTGTTTGTGCACAACTGCCACTTTGTAAGCATGCCACGCACGTGCTTAAGCATGAGGATGTGCACAGTCCTGTGCACTGAGACAATCTCTCAAAGTCAGTGTGTTTTTCTTGGGTTACTGCCACACAGTCGGGTTAGCGGGTTGGCCTCGGTCTATTTGTGGACAAAAGAATGCTCTAAGACAAATGATCTAGCACCTGTCAGTCAGACAAGAAGGATAGGGGATGAGAAAAGGCACAGGTCAGAGACTCAGGAAGGGAGAAAATGATTGAAACTTTCAGGGAACTGTTGAGGGGAATAACATGAAAAAAGGGAACAGGAGTTAAAAGTTTATGTGGGAAAAGAGGGAAAGAAGTTCGAGTGAAAAAGAATTTAGCAATTTAGCTCAGGGTCATCAGATAGCTCAAGTGCCTGTAAGCAATTTTCTGTGGGAAATGACAGCTCCTATTTCTGCAGACTTGTTTGCCTAACAGCGGCTCACGGGAGCCCTGGCTGGCCTTCAGGTCCTGTGAGCAGACCTTCTCTCATCACAGGAGTTACCATAACAACAGATGAGGTCGACCTGTACGGGTGGCAGCAAAGGGATGTGAACTTTGTTTCTGCCTCCAGCTCTTCAGCTGTCTGCATCGTTTTCAACACACTGACACCCACTTTTGCCTGGATAAAAATTACCATAGAGTAGCACATTCACATCTCCATTGTTTTAGGTTTTTTTGCAGGGAGCGTTTGGCATTAGCAAGGCAATGACTGCTGAGGGTTTATTTGGATTGTATAAATAAAGCGGCAAGGTGAGAATAAAAGTGGCAAATGTAATTTCAGGAACACCTGGCTAAACAATCCCTGAGCTAATCTGAAGTGAAGTGTTTGCAGAACCATGTGAGGATGCTGGAGGTTGCTGTGACGTACGCTCTGATTAGATTTCCTTTTGGCATCCTATGAATGACATCTGGCATGGCAGACCTTTACAGCTGCTCTCTTTTGACAGCCTGATCTGTGTACATAACATTAAGCTTTAATTATCCAATTTACACATTTTGAACTTGCTGTAACCATTAATTTAATGCTGACCTGGTTTGTTCTCAAACTGAACAACACACTTCCTTCCATAAAGCTGCTGACAGTGCCTGGAGCAGCTTCACTAACAAGCATCTGATTGTGCAGATTACCGTATGTTCTACAGAGGAATACTAGTCTCTTATGAACAAATTGACTATTCTAAAAACCTAACACATGGTCAAGAACAGATACTTAAAGCCTTATCTGAAACATTTGGACCCCTAGTGCGCTGGAAAATAATTTTGAATAGTGCTATTTAAACAAATCCTCTGTTTTGGTTTACCTTCCTGGTCATGCTGTCATTTCTGTTCGCATCCCATCAGGCTGTCATCACACTTTATCGGCAATATCATTCAATCAGGGGATTATCTTTTTCCTCTAATGAAAAAGTGGAGAAGAGAGATGCTGTTTCGTCCTCATAGCTACTTTTAATTTACATTTTATGCCGGTGGTCCATTCTCTTTTGTAAACCTTTTGAGATGGTTTGCAGCGCTGCTTGAACTTTTTTGCATAACAATTAAATGCATTGTGTTGCATTGTGCGTGTGTGCCAGACTAAGACTAAGCCCATAATAAATGTGAGCTCGAAGCAAAACGTTACCAGGCATTGGTTTTTAATAATAAAATAGTTTAAACAGGGGTAGTTAAAGTTTTGATGAAATAAGGGAGCATGGACTGTCATTGGATGTCTGCCTCCAGGAAGTGGTACTGTTTATATCAAAATGTATACAGGGGTTCATTCAGGGGTTGAAGGGCTGACAGTGAAGATTTAACCAATTATGTCTGGAGAATTTTAGAACTAATATCTTCCTGACAATTTTCAACAACAAAAATCAAGAACTCCACAGTTATCAAGCCAAATTTTTGTATATGTTTAAAGATAATATATAGAGTTATTTGTCTAATCTGATGTTAAATAGCCTACTTGAAATTCCTGACCACTTTGCAGTTCCTCCATAATGTAAGAAGGTAAGTAAAGTTTATTTGTATAGCACTTTTCACAGATGAAAATCACAAAATAAAACAAGGTAGAATACAATGTATATTAACATTTTAAAAACAAATGGAAACATACAAACAAATCCATAAAAACACTTGTCTAATTAGAAGTCTGCTTGAATAGCAGTGTCTTCAGTTGCTTTTTAAAAGAATTAACAGAATTCATACAGCGTAAAGAAGGAGTCAAAGCATTCCACAGCCTCGGAGCCACTGCCTGAAATGAACAATCTCCTCTGGTTTTAAAACTGGGTTCAGAACCCGCACATTAAGGACCTCTAGTGGAAAGGGTTGCAATCATTTGTATTTTAGTTCACTAAGTCAAAACTGGATGATGCATATTTGATGCAAAGTTGACCTTTGCCTACATCTCAAGTATTACGCAGCCTGTAACAAATTTTTTTTTTTTTGGGGGGGGGGGGGGGGGGGGGGGG
>NW_015151218.1:342613-375190 GCF_000732505.1 Cyprinodon variegatus
CATAATGGTGCCATAACCATCTTTTATGATATCTTTATTGATTATTTTTCTGCTAATAGTTTGGCCTACCTATATTGTGGAGGGAGTTCTTCAGGGGGAATTAGGATTTTGATCAAACCTAATGGGAGGTTTGAGTTAATTCATTAGTAGGCAATCCCAGTTCTACAGGACAGTTGACTTGTCATCATATTTTTGTTTATATTTTGTGGAGGTTTATCCAATAAAATCCGAATTACACAGAGATTTGTGGGATCTTCAAGGCACTATAGCCGAGGGCTAATGAGTGCTTTCCTCTCTTGTTACCATCAAACTCAATTCAAACCTATTGAGATAATGCCACATTTTGTGAAGTAACCCTATTGCAGACAAGCACCTCATTCACTGTTCAGTTTTCATCTCCCCTGTCCCTAACAATGTAACATATCATTTCTCTCTGCATGCTGAAGAGGAGGCATGGCACACTTTTGTTAATAAGTGAGACACAGTGACAGAAGAGCTTATGTAGGTCACATTGTATTAATCTGGCTGGCTATCCTCGTAAATGTACTGCAAATCAAATGTGCCACATTAAAATCCAGTTCATTGCTCATTGGCTCAATAATGCCATACGGCTGCACTGGGAATTACTTCTCGGTCACCGAAACAGACTTCCGACTGGCTTTTACACTTAGGCATTAAATTACTGTTCTGGATTAAAGCATTACAAATGTGTTATGCCTATAGGAATCCAACATTCTAGTTAAGGCACTAAATGTTAATACTTTGCTGTTTATTGCAGGTTCGAGGCCTTTTATCACACTAGTTAAACAAGATCAATGAGTCTTCCTGTAATTAAATAACCAGAATATCAAGTGATTCAGAGCTGGCTGTCCTAAGCAAACTGGAAGTTCTACATGTGAAACAAGCTCTACTGAATTAGAAGGCAGCACTTGGGTTCACACAAATCTTTTCTAATAATGCGAGAGTTACATTCGGAGCAGGGAGACATCTGCACCTCCATCAAAAAAGCCTCTTCCACCTTCCATCGGTGTGCCAGAAACAGCGACTCAGTGTGACATTTTCAACTTGTATTATGTCTCCAGCAGCGGTGTACCTCTATGCAATCTGCAACCCAGGAACGATTGCCTATGCTGCCGGGCTGCATGTTATTGGGCAGGGAGTATGAGGCTGTTATGATATGAGCAGTCAGACAGAACAATAAACCCCTTCAAGGCAGTATAGAAATAAAAAAAGAAAGTAGTCCACAGATGAGTTGGTCGGTGATGAGAGCATATCAATGGGATATATAGACGTGAGGTGCACCACGCTGCTAACCCTGATGGTCATGATCACATCATTAGAGATATTTACCTTGTGGAATGTGCTTTGAGGAGGTAAAGGTGCTTTCTGAGATGAAAGAGCTCAACTCCAACCTAAATGTATGAGTGTTTTGGGAAGACAAAGGCAGAGAAAGAGCTGCTAAAAGATTAGGTTTATGTATGAGTTAAATAGAACGGAGGGAGGTCCTTGAGGCAACCTGCACATCTTTTACTGCATCTTTAATTTATTGAAGCTTATAATAGAGGCTGTTGCAATTCCACTGAATAGCCACAGCTGAATAGTAATCAGCCAGGGGATGAAGAGACATGCTTAACTTCTCTTTATTTATTTATTTTTTTGCAAATCCTCCCCTGCCATTGGACAATCATCTCCTTTTTCAATCCATCTGCATACTTAGTTATTTTCTGTTATGCTAATATATCGCTGCAATGGACCAAAAGGATTTTTCATGTTTAGCTGAGGTGGAGCTGTGATCATTGCTTTTTGTCTTCCCTACTCAGGATTTGTCCCTGAAGGCACATTGTGGAATTGCCATGGACTTCTTTTGGTTCACCAGACTCACCCTGATTATCTTAACCATCACCCCTCAATGGTCCCTGGGATGCCCCTATGGATGTCGCTGCTACAGTCTCACAGTGGAGTGTGGATCGCTGGGGATTAAGGAAATCCCACAAGGTGCCCCCTCCATCACAGAGGTCAGTTGGCCAAATGATAAAAACTTAAAGTGTCTAGCTGTCTTACGTTTATAGATGTGCTTTTTTGTTGACTTCCCCCTGCATCCTTTCTTATTACCCTGAAGTGATTGTGATTAATCAATTTACTGTGACCCCCTTTGATGTAAGCCTGAGGGAGGGACTGCACTGTGGTCTACGCAATTATTCATCCTTCCTCAGAAAGTGACTCGTGCACATCCACTGATCATCTGTTAAGAAGATGTTTAACATTACACCGTCTTTTCCTTCAGGGTTCAGGCCCTCCAACATTACCGCAGCTCATGAATATTGATGAAAAGCAAGTCTCGCATAAATTGTTCCATTAACCTCAATCAGCAGGTCTATCTCGTCGATCATAGCTCACCTCAACGCACGATGAAGCCGCATTAGCAATCAGGCGGCGCCACTGGGTTTGAAACTTTCTAAGCACTTCTCGTGAAACCCAAATCAATCAATTATTTTTTGCAGATTTTGGTAACCTTAGACAAGAGACACAACAATTCCTGGAGAATTGCCACAACAATGCTTATTGTCTTGATCCTTGACTAGCTGTTCTTCTTTGATATTTACTAGCACGTATGTAAAGCTCTGAAAACTAAAGTGCCTTGAAAAGTTGAATTCCTTTAACCTTTGGAGATTTTTATAACACTTTTTCTTTACTCCTTTCTTGCTTTACAAAGACCATCTTCCTCCAGGACAATGGCATTGTACAGATCAGACTTCAGGACCTGAATCACTTGAGGAACCTTCATTATCTGTACCTCCAGAACAACAGTATCTCTGCCCTGGAGCCCGGGGCCTTTCTCAACCAAGGACAGCTGCTGGAGTTGGCTCTCAATGGAAACCTCATCCATCTGGTCACCCCTGACATTTTCAGGGGTCTGGAGCACCTCCGTATCCTCTACCTTGCTGGCAACCAGATTACTCGCATCCAGGACCACACTTTCAGGGGACTGCAGGTTCGGTCATGTTATGAGGAAAATAGAAATGTTTGTTGAACACTTTTGTTTTAGACTTCTGCAATATAAACTTAAGATAAGATAAAACTTTATTGATCTCACAATAGAGAATTTCACTTGGGATTCATTTCAATGATATATATAAAACGACATCTAAAAAAATCTATTGAAAATCCAATTTGACTTGTCCTGCAAATTCATATCTTGTTTTTAATGCAGCGAGAACTGACTCAGCTAAGGGTTTTATAACCTTTCTACATTCCACAGCCTCTTTTCATGCCTTTCTTCTATTTTTTGATTTTCTGCTACATACAGCGCCTGCAGGAACTGCACTTGCAGGAAAACAGCATAGAGCTGCTGGCAGAGCACGCTCTGTCTGGTTTATCATCTCTGGCTCTGCTGGACCTCAGCAGGAATCACCTCCGCACCTTGGGAGCCTCTTTCCTAAAACCTCTTGTCAGCCTGCAGGTGCTCCGCATCACAGGTAGGAAGAATTTTTATATCACATTACATTTTATACTATGATAGTACCATGGAATCTTCTAAAATCTTAATATCACTGCATTGCTAAAAATATCTTCCATGTCATAATTCTAAAAAGGGTTGCCACATTTAGAAAAGCAATGTAAGTAACTTCTGTTTTTTTTTTTATAAAAGAAATAAGGCACTGACTCATGTTAAAGCCTTGAAATCTTTTACATATTAAAGAAATTCACCGAACCAAAGACTTGCCATTAAAAAAGTACTTCAAGACACTATTACAGAGTGCATATGATGAGATACCCAATTAAAGGCAGTTGGTGAAGAGGCCTATTAGGAGGCCAGAATATTCAAGCTCTCATTCTCACACCTTTATTAAAGGAAGGCTACTTCTGCCACTTTCTCAAACCCTTAGTGTGACATTCACTCATACTTCTAGCAGTAATTGGTCAGATGTGCAAGGGTGACACAAGAGCATAGGACTGAACCACTCTACCTTTTTTAGCTCGACACATCTTGTTTTTCTGTCTGTGTCGGGTGAGATTTTAATGTGTCTCGGGTTGAGGTTTGCAGACTGACAGTTGTCATTTCCAACAAGATTTGGCAACCCACACTCCAAAATACACCCAGTCTTGCACTTTCATAAGTGTCAAGAATTTTCAGGACTGATGTATAAAATTTGCTGTTTTCGTGTTATTTTCATTTGTTTTGTTTCTCATATCTTCTTTTGGCCCCTAGACTCTTATAAAATCTTATTGGATGTTAACCCTTTTCAAAACCAATAACCAATGAGAAACCTCCTACAGCAAAATATTTTTATTGGAGAGATAAAACCACATTTATTTACCCTAAATAGAGTATACTAAATCACCTTGAAACATTTATTTTCATAACAAGCTAATAATGTCCTCATAGTTGGTACAAAATAAATAATTTTTGGTACAAAACATTTGGAAGCAGTTGGCATCTTCGTTAATCAATCCCTTTATATACATCATCAAACCCAGGCCAGGCCAGGTTGGGGTCCCAGCTTTGTCGTGTCAGTTCCGGTCATGCACCTCAATTTCTTTGACTTCACAGGAGCTGTTTGAACCTCTCTTTGTCTGACCTGTCACTGGGTCTCTGGTCAAACGGAGCAGGAGTTTGGTATGTTTTGAGTCGAACCTGTTCCGAAAGGGCTTCCCTCTGTCACCGGTCTGGTTCATAACCTTTATCCCTCCTGCCAAGATCTACAACATGCACTGGGGCAGTTCACAGCCAAGAGTGAAGCAGCAGGAATGAGAATTAGCTCCTCTAACTCCAGAGACCATGGTTCTCAACCAGAAAAAGAAGGCTTTTCCCCTTCAGATTGGAGGAGAGTTCCTGCCTTTGCAAAGTGCTAGCATGTAACTGGGTTGCTCTCCTGCAAACTTTCATGCAAAACACTTTCATGATAAGACAAATGGTATTTTTGCTATACAGCTTTTTGAATAAAGCTTTTTTCAAGCCACGCATTTCATAGAACAGAGGGGCAGTGAAAGAGAGGGGAGTGAAGTGCCTCAATATTCTCCCTTAAATAAATCACAAAAAAAAAATTACACACTTGGCTGGATTCAAAACAAACCAATTGGGGTTATTTTACTAACCGACTCTCAGGTCAAGTATTGACTGATCTAATTCTCAAAATAGATCACAAGTAAGTCAAATCTATTGTAGTCACTGAAAAGACTGGGTAATTCCCTGGGTTACTTAAAAATATTTTTTTCAATTGAATTTAAATATATATGTTTTACTTTATTTTGTATGAAACATGATTAAAGTAAAAAATAAGAATTTAACCTGTTAATGTGAAAGTGACAATATGCATGTAAATGTAAAGTAAATAAATATCAGAATATCTATTCAATATATACTGTAACACTGTGCAAAGATAAAATATAGCAAGTGTTAGCTTCGGCCAGCTACTTAGCAGGTAAAATTATAATGTTATCTTAAGTAGACAAAATAGTTATTAAAAGGCAGTTTATGTCATTAGCAAAACCAACTGACATTAACATTATTAAAGCAGGTTTATTGCATTACGCACAATTTTAACATCCTACCATTTCTTTGTTTATATGAAAGAGATGCAGTTACACCTGATCAGGTCTACTCAAGCCTCCTTCTACCCTCATCTCAAACCAACAGACTAAAGCACAGTTTTTTTTTTTGTAATATTGTGATTAATCTAAGCTCAATCTGTTTTTACTTGTTTAACCAAGAATTTAATTTAAGGTAATGCTTTATTTATAATTGTTTTTACTATAGATTACATTTGGCATAATTTATGCTTTTCTACCCTTATCCCATTCTTTCAGAGAACCCATGGCGCTGTGATTGTGCTCTTGGATGGCTAAGAACTTGGATTAGTGAAGATGGACAGCGTCTGCTGAGTTCTGCAGAGCAGCGTCGACTGATGTGTTCAGAACCTCCACGTCTGTCCCACCTCAGCCTAGCAGAGGTTGCACCAAACAGTCTAGTGTGCATTCCTCCTGTGGTGCAGCTTGAGCCCAGCCACCTGACTGTGCGACTCGGCGAGAGCCTGCGTGTGTCCTGCCAGGCATCAGGATATCCTCAGCCTCAGGTCACATGGAAAAAGGCATCCCATGGCAAGACCCAGTTATCTCCTCGTGGTCTTTTCCAAGAGCTTGGGCCCAATGGGGAACTGTTCCGGTCAGGTTCAGGGGGAGTGGTGACAGCCCTACCCAGCAGTGGAGGGGTCAAAGTCGGAGGAGTTGGGGGAATCCAGGGACTTGTGCGGGGGGCAGAGGAGGGTGGTGAAAGAGACAGCTTTGATCCAGACATGGGCAGTGGCATGCTATTCCTCAGTAATGTAACTGTAGCACATGCTGGGCGCTATGAATGTGAAGCCTGGAACCCAGGTGGTGTGGCAAGGGTTACATTTCACCTTGCTGTCAACATGTCTTCTTCTTCTTCTTATTCATCCCAGTTTTGGCCTCGTTTGAACACACACTCGTATGTCTCATCCTCGTCTAGCTCCTTCTACCAGCCAGAAGTTCTGGATGTTAGCCAGGAGCCTCTATATGAGCAGGACAGCATGGACTTCAATGCACTGGGTCCAGCGACACAGACTGCAATTGCTATTGGAATCTCCCTGCTGGCTCTCACTGCTGTTCTTCTGCTGATTATGATCTACACTCGCCATCAGCAGAACCAAAAAGAAGACAATGGCTCTTACTGTACCAGCAAGGAGGAGAGTATCCTGTATGTGAATGACTACTCTGATGGGCCAACAACCTTTGCACAGTTGGAGGAGTACCGTGATGACCACGGCCATGAGATGTATGTACTCAACCGAACCAAGCCTGTCATGGGCTCCACTACTTCCAGGTGTCCAATGATGAGTGGCTTTGTCCAGCCAAAGGGAATGAAAGAAGCTCTTCTGGATCATGAAATGGTCCAGACACTGACACGATCCGGGGGACTTGGGTTTTGCAGAAACCCAGCAGAAGGTGGAGAGGGCCCTCTAACAACAGATCCAGAAGATTTGCTTCTCAGCCAGAGCCTCCTGTTTGGATCACAAGTGGCATATGAGATTCACTGCTGAAGAGTTTTTAATGGGTGAAACTTAATGTTCAAGGACTTAAAGACTTCAACAATCATCTTGCAACAATTTAAAGCCTCGTATTATCTGGCTTTTAATTAAGAGACACTGGTGATTGCAGCGGGAAAACTGGATTACTTCCAGTTCTCCAAAGATCAGCTTCTAATTGATTGTATGATAAAAAGATGGGTCAGAAGACTGGACAGTGACAAATTACAGAGACAATAACAATTGGCCCATTTTTTCTCCTTAAAATAAACCCTTTAAGAATAATTACAAGTGGCTAACTACACCAGAAGACATTTATATAAAAGTTAAACTAAATCCTAACAAAACAGGTCCAAACTGTATGGTGTTGTAACAATGTTAGTGGTTGGTAATACTTTCTATAAATGTATTTCTTTATATCTTATTTGTGTATTTTGTCTCTGAGAGAAATAAACTAATTTTGTTTGAGGTGGTGCTGTTAAGTGGACCCTATTAAAAAAATATTTTAAAGTAAAGCTACATCAAATGTCTAATGGAAGCTGGAACATCAGCCACCTTTGTTGAATTTCAATTATTTTTCTGTACTCCTGAATCTTTTGAAGTTATTTCTTATGTTTTCTTCTTTTATATCACAACCCCCTGAAAAGCAGTTATTCTTTTAGGAGATCCACAAGTGCAAACAAAAAACAGCAGCTTGGATGAAATAAAATAACAAAAAAAAACCCAAGTAAAATATTTTATAAGAACAACAATGCAGCTGATTTCAGGATGTTGGTCACTTCATTACACAAGTTCACATTGTGATTGCTTTGATTGTTTCATATAGAGTTCATTAAATAGGTTAAAAAGAAAATTGTATGTACCATACATCAATTTGTGCATCCATTTTGGGGCAAAGGGGAACCTTTCAGACACTAGCTCTGTGTTTCTATCAGTCTCATAAAAGATAATTAGGTAGTTAGTTCAAACTGGTAGCTGCTATTGACTTGTTGAAAGGAAAATGGAGGTAAAAGCCTCGAAAGTATATCACACAAACAATACAAATAAAAAGAGGACCAAATATGAAAACAAATCATGTTTGGATAACGCACTGTAACCCACTGTAGCCAGAATTTTTTTTTTTTATACAAGCTTAACCACTAAGATAGCTTTTTAGTAAACACAATAAAACATGTTTTCATTTTCTTTGTTTTGTTGTTGTGTTTTAAAAAACATATTTTTGGTAAATGTTGGTATTAGCTTTTTTGGTTTGCTTTTAAGTCTTCACTGCATTAAAGCCACTTGAGTCAAATTGTGTTGTCAAACAAAACTCACTCTGCTAACACCAGACTGTAACAACTAGTTGAATGTGAATAATGTACATTAAATTTTCAGTTTGAATACATTAAAGTGTCTTAAAATGAATTTCTGTCCTTTTAGATCATTTCAACACAGTGACTGTGGATATTTAGTGCAACTTTCAGACATGATAAATGTATTTCTTTTTTCTTAACTCATAACACGCAGCAATGGGCAAAATACTTTAAAAAAAGATGTTTTCACAGAGACTCTTGCCATCAGTAATTGTGGTGTTCGGCGTAAGAGGTCTGGAGTTCATAGACATCCTTTACAGCAAAGTACTCTCAGAACTACTTGCAGAACAAGATAGATTGGTGCCATTGAAAATGTGTTTTGCAAAGGCAAAAAAAACCTTTGCTTTACACAAAGACCAAATGTTGTATTGATTTTGAGTCAAATGCAGTTCAATATCTTTTTCCAAAAGGCTGCTATTCCAGAATTTTACCATTAAACACTACAGGAGACCAGCGTAATGTATAGAGAAGCAGAATATTGCAGTTATCTGTTTGTGCAGTCTGTCAGTTCAATAGTCTCCCAGGAAAGTTACTATAGCTAAAAACTTTTCAATTTGATCCAAACATTTAAAGAAAAGAAATCAATAAAAAAAGGAAGACTTTGGGAGGGAGTTTCTCAGTTTTATACTCTCTAATGTCAGAGATTTTCTCTACTAAGAGATAAACAAAGTTTTTGCAACAACATGCTGATCAGTCCCTGATTTTACTGTCTTATCATGAGAAATTACTCACAATCCATAGTGAGGTTTGAACAGCTATTTGTTTCAAGGTGTGTTTCACTTCAAAGTTGGAACTCAGCTTTATTGATAACATCACCTACAACCTGTTATCTAAGTGTAATTCACAAAAACATTAAAAGTCTTCACTATTGTCCTATCAGTGGGTAAGACAAGCTGATAACAATGTATATTTCTGCATTAAAATCATCCAAACATTTCAGCAACATGCTCATGTGTTGCTGTGCAATTATATGTGCATTTGTAACTTAAAAAGAAACAATCCATGAATCTAGCAAATAAAAAATTTGCATCTGTAGCTATCATTTTAGTTTATATTTGAAACGTTGAGAGTCCCAATCTTCATTATTATGTCATTTACACCCTAAAAGCTGTTAGCTGCTAAAAATGATGGGATATGCTGACACATGCAATATGTTAACCATGTTGTCACGGTCTTGGTTCTGTTAAGTTTTCTTTTTAGTATTCAGTTTTACTTTTCTCCATGTTGTCTAGTTTAATTAATTTAATTCCTATTTTGTTGTGTGTTTCTGGATATATTTGAGTTCTTAGGTTTTTGTTTGTTGTGTTGGCTCCTTTCTAGACTCCTCTGTTCACACCTGCTCCCAATCAGCTCGTTAGTCCTCTCTTTGTTCAGTCTCCCTTAAATACTCTCCTTATGCAGTCCCTCAGTGCTGGTTCCATGTGCTCTTTTCCTTTGATGTCTCCATGGTTCTGGATTGTTTTGCATTTTTCATGTTGGATTTTTGGATTTCTGCCTCAGTTGCTTGTGAACATTCCATTAAATCTACAAAAACTCACATCTGCCTCCCTGCCTCTGCATTTGGGTCCTCTAACCACAACCAAACCCTGACACATATGTAATGATGGTTATAAGCCACATTGATTAAAATCGGCTACGTGTGTCATAGCCATTGATTTGTTGAATTGATCTAAACAAATAGTTACAGGCTAGAAACTGAACTGTTTTCCTCAAGGGAGTACTGTCAACGCAGAGAGAGGCTACTGAGATAGACAGTTGAAAATTTCAAGTATTTGATCCTTCTGAGGAGCCGTTATACACATTGCATTGGACTTTACCTCTGGGGGAAAAAGCTTGGAAATGTGCATATTACTAATCATTTTTTGTTTTGGAACAATGTCTCTTTGGCAGCTTGTCTTATATTGTAGAAAAGACTGGGTTTTTTTGTGTGTTTTTTTTTTTTTTTTGGAGGGAAGGTTCTCTCAATAATGCAACATTTGCAAAGAAAACAGTTGTGTGTGGTTTGCTCCCATAGAAAACAGATCTACTATCTTTTGATGATAACTAACTCTTGGGTTTTTTCATTTGAAGAAAAGGTCCTGTTGTTAATGTCAGACCTAATTTAACCATTTACTCAATGAAAAACAATGGCCTCGGCACTATGTGGGAGATAATTACTCAACTAAAAACTACTTGGTAGTTCCCTTCAATGTGTATATCTGGTTTGGTCATATTTTAACTCTATAATGCCAAATGTATCGTATTTGATACATACGGTTTCTGAAATGTTTTGCATCTGACACCTTTTGCATAATTTAATGGTAAAAACTTTGCTCAAAATCCTATTGTACACAATCAGATACACCTGATAACAGAGGGCAGAAGACTACACAAAAAATAATCTTGACTTATTGCATAGTAATAAGTTATTAATATCAAAAATGTATTTCTGTCTTTTCTTTTTACATATTTTGTTAAAAAGGCAAATAAGGAATTCAAACCAAAAAAAAGTAATTTTCTGTTTTGTTTTATTCTTGGATCGGGCTTTAAAGGGTTAAGTAGAATGGGATTCCATTCTTTAATCTGCCTTTCTTGCAAATTAGCTAATTTTGCAAATACCTCTGAATACCTCTGGATTCACTCAAAGTTATGTAGATACAACCGGGAAACCTAATTCTGGTCAGCTGAAATATATATATTCATAAAAATGTTGCATCGTGTAAGGGGACATAAGTAGTTACCTACATTAGGATTAATAGTAAAGAAGCTTTGTCACAATATGGAACATTTTTGACCAAGCACATGTTCTTTATTCAAATAGAAGTGGTAATAACAACTAAGGATTAATACTCAAAAGCTTCAAGAGGCCTTTTAAATAATTTATCTTTAAGTATTTTGTTTGCTGCAAATGAATCATATGAATGATTTGTTAGTACTGAAAGAAAAAAGTGTCTGTTGTTCCGTTAATCACTGCCAATGCTAAAGTCTGTACCTTCTTTAAGCTTGCCAGAAACATAAAAGGGTTATTTCAGCATTCAATACTTCAAACTTTTAAAAACGCTACATTCTTTTGTTATTGGAGGCATTTTAGAAAAAGACAGAAGCAACAAGAATACGATATGTGCCATGAATAAACCATAGTGCTGTGCTCTAATTATAGATTCTTCTTAAAGAATAGTGTGATTCTTTTTCAAATATCCATTCTGTATATAAGAACTAAGAAAGGGGACTTTCAGTGTTGGCTGGCTCATGAAAGCCATTTCCACCACTGTGATGCAAATAAAAATGTATCTCAACTCATTTCACTAGCCGAGTGAACAATGTGCTCTAGGAAAGTTGCTGTTGTGGAGAGCACAAAAGTGTAATGTTTCAAAAAATAAGAAATATATACAATGAAATACAAAAGTTTGACAAACACTGTAATCTAATGTAAAAATATATTTTTTATGAGATACAAACATAGAATAATAAATGTGAAAAAGAAAAAGGAAAACAAACCCCCACCCAAAGAGACAAGACAATCTTACCATCCATCACAACATGTCTTTATCTCGGCTGCATGCATCCATGTCTCCAGCGCAATGGAGGTGAATACTTCTATTCATGTCAGTCATGGAGGATATGGATTTCTTTTGTGGACTATAATATAATTCTTATTTTGTGTTATTACATGTCCAAACAAAGCCCAGGTTACAATGGTTGTCATGGGCACAATGAATTCAATACTTGTAAGCAAGCAGACTAATCCTGCTGTCACAGACTGGATATTTCTTTCTGTTAGACCCAGAGTGGGTGGACAGAGAGACAGAACCAAATACAAAAATGTACAATACAGCGTTTTCTCAGGCTGGAAATGATGCAAAAATTACACCATGTCAACAAGTTATGCCAAAAAAAACCCCTCACATGCTAAAAGCATTTTGATTAAATAGCGAAGTGCATAATTCATCTTTTCTGACATCAAATGGCTTTAGAGTTTGTGTTAGCACTGCAGAAAGCACATTGTAAAGCTCTTGAAAACTAAATGTCTTTGATAAGATTGAGGATTTGTCATTTTTTTATGGCAAAAAGACAATCTTGAACTTAAACATATCAGTCTTCGAATACATTTCTTAAAGAGCAGGTGTATGGATATAGAATTTTTGAGCATCATGATATACTCCCTAAAAGCCTTTACCGCCATGGGAGGTTTCTACCTATTCGAATTTGATTTCTCCTTTTTTACATCTAAGGCTGCCCGTGATCCCATCAATCACAGTGCGCAGTAAGGATGCAACAAAGCAGAGGGAGTTCATGGTTCACATACAGATGTGTTCTCCTTTTTTTTCTCCCCTCTGCTTTCTTTCAAGTATCGGCTCTCATTTTTTCATGAACTTGGTGCAACGCCAGAGAATGAATTTTTGTATGAGGTCAAATGTGAGATATCTCAAACTGAATTATTGATGCAGTTCAGCCAGCACTCAACAATGGATTTCCTTGGAGATGAATTTCTACAAAACCCCTTTCATGTTTGTTGTCGCTGAGGGGACATTGGACTTTTAGTTTGAACTGACTGTGATGATTTGTTGTAAAGTCCCTCAACTCGATTTGGTACTACAAACTTTTAAGATCTGAGCCTACCTAACTTGATTAAATGAGACAAAAAGTTAATAATAAAGAGCAGAAATTACTTACTTTTTATTTACAGTATATATATCATTTCAAATACAATATTCCTAAAAAAAAAAAAAAAGAAAAAAAGGCATATTTGACTACATAGTTCTCAGAGGGAAAAGCAGTTTAGCTGGAATGCCAAACGTTAAGCAGGGTTATTTTCATTCATGGCATGAATGAACAGCCTCTCTCACCCTGGATAATAGAAAACGAGAAGAATCAATTCAGATCACTGCTACATTTTTTAAACCAGCAGTACATCTGTCACAATGACAAGAGAAATAAAAATAAAACTCAAAAAAAGAAGATGAAAAGTCCACCCCATCAGAAATCCGATAGGACCACATTTCAGCAGAAAGAAAACATATTGACGAATGGTGCTAAAGCCAAAGTGTCTTATTTGATATATATATACAAAGAGCTCTCATCTCCATCAGTCATGCTTTCTCTTCTAATAGACACACAGGTGTTGGGCTTTTGTGTTAAAAAATTAATAGAATAGATATTAGCCTGAATTCAGAAGCTTGCATACTTAACCAATCAAGTGCCACATTAATCTCCAACGTTTACCTAACATCTTTGTTCCCTAATAAGTTTTTCTTTTTTTTTCTTGTCTTTAAATATCACCTTCCAATCCATTTAAATCCAATTTCTTTTTGTAGAGTGCTGTTGTGTAGAGGTAACACAACAGCCAAAATGATGTACAGTCAAATTGAAACACTGGTGACACGCAACAAGAATATGATTTAAAGCACAAGTGGAAAAAAAAGAAAAATTATAAACACAGTAAGAAACAAAAAATCAGATGAAATATCAAGTGGTCAAGAACATTTGCAAAAAAAATTAAATAACCTTCTTCTGAAATGTTAAATGCCAAGGTGAATCCATGTAGTTTGAGAAGAGTTTAAATAGAGAGAAAAAAGAAGCCTGTCTGAGATGGAGGGCCAATTTTCTCAACAGTTTAGGAGCTTCTTGACTAAAGTGTTATCCCCCCTGAGCACTAGAGAGCAGCTGGTTTAAAAAAAACAGGTAAGTTCGTTGGAATGTAGGGTCAAAGGTTTAAAAACATATATATATATATATATATATATATATATATATATTCTGACACATGTTTACATTTGCAGCTGTTATAAGAATAAAATAAATTAATAACAACATAAAACATCAAACAAACCATTTTTTTTATCAAATCTCACTATGTTTGATTGGGCATAGGAAGAAGCAATAGCTTATCCAGTCATGTCCCTATATCATTAACAAGTTCTTGATTTAAACTAATTCAATTATAATGCATATGTATCTGTATGCATACGCATCTATGGTCACAATATCAACTCATATCAAAATACTAGCAAATGCAGATTATTCCACCCTCTCTAGATCTGAGCTTAATGTGAATGCATACACCATTCGGAATTAGCAGAACATTTTATCACTTTCATATTGCATTTTAATATGGATGTCTGAAAGGACAGGCACCCAGCACAGTGAGAATATATTCTCACTGTGCTGGAAATAAATAAAAAGGAAATAAATGCGCTTCCACTTACGTGTACCAGTTAGTCATTTTGTGTAAAATTAGATGTGGCATGATATTTCAGTTAGAAGTCTGCATACACTTTTGAAACTAACTGCAGCCTACCAGCTGAAATTGAATGTGAATTGTCTCTAATTTGAATAAATATATGTAGTAGTGTTTATAGCTTAAGGCATTTTTTCTGCCCACATTTTAACTGTCCTCAATAGAGAGTTTGCTTATATCTGCAGATTTGCAAATTCTCCTCACATCCCTTACTGGACCTTCCTTACCATCTCTGAAATGAAGCTGCATGCCCTGAGTGATACAGTGATGAGTGTTCAGAACTGGGAGCAGGTGTGAATGCACACAGAGGCAACAGAGCTGCCATCTGGATGTTTTGACTTTATGTTTTTAGGAAAATTAATCAGTATGAAAATTAGACACTGTTGCCAGCTAATTTCAAATGCTGTAGCAGCGATCTATAAGCTTATTTCATAAGAACAATCCCTGGGGCTGAAGGTTTTCCTTAAATGGACTCCTGGGTCTCCTGCTAATAAGACAACACTAACAGAGTAAATGTGATTTGTACAAAGCAAATGCCATAGAACCTTTGGCATTGAAGGATTTAAAAGTTTGAGTGTGCATTTATCTCTCTCAGATCATATATCATTTTGCTCACTTCCTGAAATATTTGTTGCAATATATTTTAACACATTTTTTACTGCTTGTGAATATTTAACCTCAGGTTCACGCTTACTACGTTCTGTGTCTGCTCTGTCACGAGTAGCAGAATGTGCCATGTGGCACACAGAATGATTGCAGGATAAATTATTGCATCCTAACGCCCTCATCTCATTTTGAAATGTACCAGTTTGTTAATGACTACCTGTCTTGTTCATCTGTTGTTTCTATAGTCTATCAAAAATAGGCTTGATCTTGATCTCTGATGGATAATGGCTGCCCGCCCTGTTGAGGCGCCACAGACCTAGTGTGGATTATTGCTTCGACCAGAATGGCTTCTGTTTGTCATAAAGAGCAAAACACACTGATGACAGAGTCTGTGTGAACTTAGGGTTTAGGTGGTTCACTACTGCTACAAGCTATTCTTGAAAATGTTGGCAAAATTTTAAAGTGGTACCCCCCCTTCCCTCCCCCCTCTGTTCAAAGCTATGCCCTCTCCAGCAAACTTGAACGTGCATCTCACAGCAGAACTCAAGCAGAGGAGAGCCGACTCAACCATTTCTATCAATATATTTTGAATTTCAACCTAAGTACCTAGTCATTGTAGCTTTCAAGGTAGCATGTTAAATTTAATAGCATGTTTATGCATGTTAGATGGATCCATGATAGATCCATGACAGACAGACAGACAGACAGACAGACAGACAGACAGACAGACAGACAGACAGACAGACAGACAGATAGATAGATACTGTAGATATCACAAAAATGTGGATTTTAAAACTGTATAAAAATCTAAAATAGTCGAAGAGTTAAGATAAAAAATTTTAAAAAACCTGCAATGTACAGTGTTTTTACAAATATAAATAATGTGTAGTCACCCAAAGAATAAACAACCTATATACATTTTTATAGTAGTGGATATGGGAAAACAGCAGCAACACCAGAGATGTACAAAAATGACAGCAACATTTTGTTCAAGTGACTAAAACAGAAACTGTGCAAAAATCAGCATGAATGTAACAACTTATTGAGGATGCTGGGAACAGTGATGGTTATAAAGTCTTACAGCTGCTTGGAGGAAGGATCTGTGATAACGCTCCCTGGTGAACTTATGGTGCAGCACTGAAGGAGCTCTCCAGTTCAGCAACAGGTGTATGAATGGGGTGAGAGACATCCAATCACAGAGCTGGCCTTCCTGTACAGCTTATCCAGCTGCTTTTTCTCAGCTACAGTTAAGCCACTGCTCCAACAGACAGCTCTATAGAAGATGGCTGATGCCACAACAGAGTCATAGAAGGTCTTTAGAAGCGCTCTCTGTTCTCCAAAAGACCTCAGTCTCCTCAGCAGGAACAGTCTGCTCTGACCCTTCTTGTAGAGAGCCTCAGTGTTGTGAGTCCAGTCCAGTTTGTTTTTCAGATGAACACCTAGGTACTTATAAGAGTCCACTCTCTAAGTGTCTACTTCCTGGATGTTCACCGGTGTCAGTGGGGTTTCCACCACTGGGAGAGTCCACCACTAGGTCCTTGGTTTTCCCTGCATAAATCAGGAAGTGATTCTGCTGGCATCAGTCCACCTGACAAGTGGTGGAAAGGGGTGTTGTGAATATATTCAGCAACAGAAGAAATTTGATGAGTGTGCATGCAGAGGAGGCGGGACAGAGATGAAGGAATCTGATTGTTTTTTTCCATTTGAATGGCAGTGATTGGTGAAAGATTTTACAGGCTTGCAGTTGACACAGACGACTGATTTTTTATTTATTTTTTGCTCCTTTTTCTGAATACATAAGGTATTGACTACTCTCAGGATGGAAGGACCATTTCACTCAATATACCAAAAAGGGTTTCTGAACAGGATTACCAAACCTAACCTTCGGCCTAAACAAACCATTTTCATCCACTAAGATTTTTCTTTCTGGCACACTGACTGTATAGAGGGTCTCTCTACAGACCACCAGACATATAGGGAATTTCACAAGCATAAGCAAAACACCCAGTAAAACTCGAGCTGCAGTTAGTGCTTGTAAAAGCTCAAAGAAAAAAAGTTTCACTTTATCTGTTTTCTGTAATCCCAAACTCCTACCATGAATAAATTCACTGTTTATTGAATATTTTATTCATTGTGTATGTTCACATCTCCCTCTCACAAAATATAGGCTGTATTTCCAGACAAACCTATTGGGGAAGAACCTGTAGGGTTTACCTTCCAGTTCAGAGATTTTACTTTGTATTTTCCCCAAATTGGATATGTTGCATGTCCTTTCTCCCACAGTCCAATAAGCATGACTGTTTGTTTAGTTAGCTTCTCTAAATTGTCCTTAGGAGTTAGTGTGTGTGTGTGTGTGTGATGGTTGTGAGTCGTTGTGTGTCTCTGTGTTGCCCTGCGACAGACTGGCGACCTGTCCAGGGTGTACCCCGCCTCACGGCCATAGACCACTGGAGATAGGCATCAGCCCTACCATGACCCTGAAAATGACTAAACGGGAGAAAATGGACGGACGGAGGGACGGATGGATGGACGGATGGATTTAAACCTCAATTGGAAGTACCAACCAAAAATGTCAGAGTTGACTGAACTATTGCTTATCAAAAAATCTACACAAAGCGATATCAGTTCACTTTTTTTAGATGCATATTATTTCATTCAATTAAAAGTTTTTTTTAGTTGTGTTTAATTAGTTCCTCTAATGTTCACATTGGCTCTATGTGTGATACTAATGGTATAGAGTGTGAGTTAAAGCATGATTCAAACTGTGCCTAATAGTTTGAGAATATTTCAGAGCTTTAGAGAAACCATCATCAACTTAAATTACATAGTTCTAAAACAGTAGAAATGGAGCCTTAAGATAGAGCTACACCATTAGCTACATCACACAAAAGGCCCAGGTTCATTCAAGTGATATGACCTGTTCATAAAGTTTGTGATTTTTAAACAGCATCTTTTCACCATGATGGATGAATGATCTGTAACTTTCAGGTTTGGCCTGTTATATGTCACATTCACCCCTCTGGTTTAAAATCTAAACCAGAGAACCAAAAATATATCTGATAAGATAATTCTTATATGTGTTCTGTTGCCTAACAACAAATGTTAGCTCAGTTAACACTGGTGTTTAATTAACATAAGAGGAGCTCAGACTGTTGCAAAGCAGCACTGTGTTTCACATGGCTATTATAGTCTATAACTCTCTCAAGTTATATAGGTGAGTTTTTAAGAAGAACAGCCTGCATATAATTGCCTGTAGCACCATTTATACACAGGATCATAAAGTTTGCTTTACAAAAAAAAAGGATAAATAAGAAAAACAAAACACAAAATACCATCTATTGGTGGACATTTCCTAGTCCTGTTGTTGGGACATAATTTAAGTTTAAAAGAGAAGTATTGTTTTATTTTCTGTTTAACCTTTAGCATTAATTAAAACATGTTGTAGTCTTACAGGATAAAGTTACCCTCTTCCAGACTTTTTCTTCAAATGAACTTCCAATGGTCATCCATAAGATACTTGTGTATTCAAGATTTTCTCTATAGTATATACATACAAGCACATGTTTGGAATGACACAAGGGAAAATGTTGATTCCTTATAAAAGAAAATCCAATTCTTCAGTCCTTTTTTCTTTTTTTTTATGTATTAATTGTAGAACATCATGTATTATTTCTGGGACAGCATTGTTGAACAGTAGCCTATATTTTGAGTGTTTTAAGAACCAACCATTGGGTATGAAATACCAGTGAGTCTGTAAGGCTGAAGCTTTTAAAAAATATATATAATATGATATATTGGTGACATTAAGTCTTTTATTCATTCATAGTATATTGATTAAAATAGAACATGTAATTCTGTCACTCTGTCTTGTCTCATTAACATCCTTTCAGTTAAGGTGAATTGCTTTATGGTGGTTTCATTTCTATAATTAAGTCCTTGTGTAAAGTGAGCATGTCTAGGTGGGCAGAAAATTAAATACTTTTTTTAGATTTTAGATAAAACAAAAACGATCTTAAACCTTAATTAAAAACAATGTACCAGGTTGTATACATATGTATTTCTTTTTATAACTTGTCAGGAAATTGTGTTGCTTTTAGAACAAACCAGAATGTCTATAAATGTTTATAATCACTGCTGTTTTCAATGTAGAGATTTGTCTTATCACACTGTATTCCCCACACAGATACAGAAATCTGGTGTTACCTTTATGACCCTGATGTAAATGATACTTCAGCATCAGTACATGTCCTTCATCCCTAACCGTCACGGTAGCTGCATTCTTCCCATCATCTTGCAGTAGACAAATGTCACATGGAGAAATGTGAGCAGCTGAATGAGATTGCAGACCTTGGCTGAGCTTCAGATAACTTCTAAATATGGAGCTGCTGAACAGTAATAATGATTTTTTTTTGGGGGGGGAGTCATCTTTTTTTGTGATATACAATCAGCACAGGTCAGAACATGTATTGTATCATTATCTAATCTAAACGAAACACAAGAGGTATTTTAAGTAGATATAAGTTCATCCAAATATGCTCATAGTATTTACAACATTATGGCTGTTACAAGGTATATTCATTGACAAATGTTTCGAGACGAAGTTTTGAAATGTAATGAAATTGAATGTAAGGTGAATGCAAATAAATCTTACACGTTTGTCATAAAATTACAGACTGGTCACATTTCTACAGTGTCTTTACTTGCTTTGGAGAAAGTGTTACAGATGTGTTATTAGGGACTGGGGCTTGCAAATACTCGTGTTTTCTCAACCATGGCAACCCCCAGTCAAACATGCGCTCTTACCATTCCTTTAAATCAAAGCCTTTCACAGGCAAGGCTGTTGTTGCTTTTTAGAATTGTTACAGCTTCAAGAATCTTAAGGGAAAAGTTCACCCGTTGCTAATAAAGCTTCAGGGACCCAAAGATAAAGTCAACCAATTTTACAAGTGGAGTCTTTGTAAAGACCAACATGCAGGCAAGGAGGAGCAAGAGTAAATGCCAATAGAAATATTAAAAGAAGAAAATGCTTTAACAATGTCCATAGTGGGCCATTGTTGACTTGAGGCAACAAGGTCCTGGGTTCAGTTCCTGGCCCAAGATATTTCTGCATAGATTCTGCATTTTCTCCCAGAGCATGTGTGGATTGTCTCCACATACTACAGCTTCCGGCCACAGTCCATTGCATAACTGTTAGGTTAATTTGCAACTCTATATTATTCTTAGCTGTGAGTATGTATGTGTGCATCATTGGATGGATGTACCCTGCCTTTCCCTTATAGACTGACACCGGTGGGAACCAGCCCCACCTTGACCCTTACGAATAAGCAGGAGAAGATCAATGGATGGAAGTCCACAGTAAAAAATAAGAAAACGACAGAGTAGAATGAACCTACAATGTCCTAGGAATAAAAGAGAAATTTTTATGTATTTATTTTGCCTTGCAGTATATTACATCTGGAGTTTGTTTTAGTGATGATTTGCTACACATAGAAAAGTAAAATACTTTGTCACTTGCCATAGATACATACATGTACGGTAAATATAAAATTTAAAATAAACACTTGCAAGTGTTTCATGCAGTGCACCATTCCATTAATTAAACAACAAAAACTGTCAAATTAGCATGAAGTTTAGGCACACATACAAACTGGAAGGCTCATGCCTGCTACTACATCGTTATTATGTGCCTGTGCTGCAGCCTATAGGCTTAACTCCATTACTTCATATAAGGCAATCACCATCCGGGACATCCTCATTTTGTTAAACGGCAACCCTCCTCCACCCCTTGAACACCTTCATTCTACTATCCTCCCAACTGCTCCACTCATTCTCCAGCCTCCATTCCACCGCCAGTGCCAGACTCTGGAGGAAAAAGACATCTCTATTCTCTAACCTAGATCTACCTGTTTATACAGTTCAACAGCATTTAGCATTAATGTCTGATTGCTAAAGACTTATTAATTTCTTCTTTTATTCAATAACAGTTTGTAGATTGTTCTCTGTGTGAGTCTCTATTGTTTGATATATATATATATATTTATATATATGTGTGTGTGTATGTATGTATGTATATATATGTATGTATGCTTTTTTTTCTTTCCAGCTTTTTCTTGTCATTACACTGTCACAATTACAGAGCAACGGAATTCACTCTTTGCATTTAACCCATCCCATTGGAGAGCAGTGGGCTGCCATTGTGGGGAGCCCAGGGAGCAGTGGGGGGTCTCAGGGAAGCAACAACATTATCCAGGATATGAAAGGCTGCTGCACAATGTGCATCATATGCTGTGCCAGAATGTATCTATGAAACTAGACAATGTGAATAGCAGAAGACAGACTGAACACAGAGAGATCAGAAACAAGGAAACACTACACAACTCAACCTAGACATCTCAAGAAGTCTCAAACACAAACCACACTCGGAAACTTAGAACTACAATGTGAAATACTGCACAGAATACCAAATAATTCAATATACATCAAACAATGACCCAAACTGTCCCCTTAGGAGGATTCATCTAAGGGAGAATCTCAAATTTCAGTCCTCGAGTGCCTGTACCCTACATCATTCAGATACATCTCTGTGTCAACACACCAGACTGAAAAATTAGCTCATTAGCCAAGCTCTGTAGAGCTTGGCTGCATGCTGCATGCTTTGATCTTATTCAGCCATTACATGCAGGTGTGTGGGGCAAGGGACACATTTTAACATTGACGGACAGCGGCCCTGCAGGATTTGAGTTTGAGACCATTGATCTAAGGGATTAGGTTTCTAGCAGTGCACAGAATGCTGAGGAATGGCAGCCAACCAAGCATGCAGAAAGATGTGAATGTTTCTGCATGCTCAGTTTGGCAACTTCTCTCCAAGGAAAATGCCAAGAGCAGAATGAGATTCCACTGAAGCTAACGTGAATAGGCAGCAGAGGAATGAGGTAAAGTTATTTTAATCAAATAAAGCACTAATCAGAATGATAAGAATATTTTTTTTAAATCACTGTCTGCTGAAGAAAAGGATGAATGCTATCATAAATCCATGTGTGAATATCCTTTTTGTGCAAGAAAATGTTCTCCATCATAATTTTGATTAAAAACACAAATGTTGCTTCAACCTCCAGGGATAACTTTGCCCAGAACTCTAGGAGAAATTTTGTTAAGATAGTTTACAATAGAATACTGTGTCAGGCTCAGAGAGCGAACTACACTGTTATGTCCAAGGACAAGACAATATCTAAATCTCAGCAATCAAGACTAAAAAACCTGTAGACAAATAAACATAGCACCCTAACCCAGAAGCCGATAAGCATTGACATTCAGGATGCCTGAGCTAAGAGGAAAGGGTTGCTGAAAAAAAGCTGAGACTCTCAGTATCAGAGCTTTTCATACATTTATTGAATTTCTCCCCCAAAATTTGAAACATATAAAATCTGTATATGTTTGATAAATTCAAACCCTAAAAATATCAGCCAAAAGATCCAATAACAGTGATTTTTTGGAAAACATATTGTCACTGTGGCTACTTGTTTGCACAAACAGAAATTTATAATATGCACAATATTAGAAAACATATACAAAAAAAAGGAATTTGATATAAAGTAAAGACCTTTTCTTGTCCTTATGTTTTGGAGGGACCATGGGTTAGGTTTAGGACCAGGGTGTAAATTTGGTTTAGGTAGGATGCATGGTATTGCAAGGTAAGATTAGACCATAAAAGGGTTTAAAATGAATGGAAGTTAATGTAAAGTCCTCAGTCAATGTTTGAACAACATTTGAAATGTACGTGTGTGTGTGTGGGGTGGGGGGTGAATTAATTTCAAAATGTTTAATTAATGTTGACTAATCTTATTAGTTAGGAAGGTACATGAAGCCCATTGTTTATTTTATACTTGTTGACTTGGTCTTAAAAAGTTGGATGCACAGGCTGCAAGGAGTTAGCCAAACTATTCCAAACTGTAATATTTACACATGTTAACACCTGATCGTTCAGTGATGCGATAAAATCTAATACACCATCATCTAACTCCTTCAGGCTAGCTTCAAGCTAACAAACAGTCTAATATGTTTTGATATATTACATCAGCCTTGCTTAGATTTGTGTCAGCCGATCAACACCACCATGCTGTGGAGTTAGTCCGCTGTTAGAACAACAAGTGATCTGACACACTGCTGACGGTGAAAATCTTGCAATGCAATCTGTCTTCAGTTGCTAATAAACAAAACCATTAAGCTGCCATACGCAAATTAAACAGAAAATGCAAATGCTGCACATGCCTGCAAATCCAAAGCTGTTTATCAAGTTGACTTGACAAAGGAGGGGTGAAAACATGATTTCACCAGCACTGATTTTACATTGACAGAGATGTCTGAAAGCTAAAAGAGACACAAAGGCTGCAGGGAAAGCCAGGTCCCAGACAACATTAAGACCCTGCTGAGTCAGAGCTGAGCTCATGGGAAGTCTGTACTGAAGACTCTTCCAGCTGTAACATAAAAGTCACAGTCGTTGTCATCAGTGTTCAAATGATCAAACTCATCTTAATGTTCCCAGATGACTCATAGGGGGTCAGAATTGAGTTGCTGCTCCATTACACAGTGTTTGTTAACTGGTATGAGAGAAGCAGAAAATATTTATTGATTGTTTCAGGTAATATTGTTTTTTTTTTTTATTATCTCTCCTGCTAAGAAATGTAATTTTGTTATAAGACGTTGCATCTTTTTTCTGTAGTTTAGGACAACTGAACATTAAACTGTCATCTTCTTTCAATGCTTGCTGTCATGAAACCAATGATCAAAGCATTCCTCAGTCATAAGAGAATATCACAACCAACAAACCTAAAAGTATATTATCAGCAGATTTCCGCAGAACAAACCTGAAAAAGATGGTGAATATTTTTATTCAACCCCCATTAACTCTGACACCCTTAAATTAAATCTTCTTTTCATTTAAGATATTCTAAGAGTTTAATTAAATCTCAGAACAATTACAGCTATTTAGTGAGGAGGAGCATTAGGGAACAAACAGCAACTTTAGAGAAATCTCCCAGAATTAGGTTAAAAGACAATATTCTAAGTTGTACATGTCATGGAAAACTCTACATCGCATAAAAAAAAAAACATCCTGCAGTAAAAACATGGTTGTAGCAACGTCAAGCCAAGAGAATAGCTTTCTTCATCAAAAACTGCAAGAATGGTCTGAATGGATGGGAAGAAGGATGAAGCTAAATTTGGGGACAGACAAAAAGAAGATTTGTTAGGGGCTTACAATATTTGAGACTTGGATGAAGGTTCATTTCGTTCTCATTTCATTTTCATTTATTTGAGCATTATAACAAAATGTGCTATATACAGTGCATTTTTTCACTTTAGTGTTTAAAAAGGAGTGGGAAGAAGTAGAAAACTTGTCCAAGATGTAAACAGCTGTTTACTTTTGTACAACCATATGTCATGTGTAACAATAAAATATGAAAATATATAAAACATAACATCTTAAATATAATAGTGTGAGTTTGTCATATTATATGAAATTTCTAATATGATATTTCTTTGGAGTTACACTAAAATCATACTTTGTCTGCATAATGTTCATATGTGGTATTTTTATACATTTTTAAGCAGTTTTATAAGGTTAAATTTCAGGATAACAATAACCCCAAATATTCAGCTAGGACAACAATGGAATATTTTAGATTAAAACAGATTTACATGTTAGAATGGCACATTAAAAGCCCAAACTTAAACCCAGAATGGGAAAAAATCTTGTGTCTGGATCTCAGGGTGGATAGAGGCATGTCACCTGTGAACCATGAATGATGACATTTCATTTGTAGGAAAAGTTGAAATAATGAACCACTCTTATTTAACTCCACATATCTATGTACTACTTTGTGTTGATCTATTAAGTTAAATCCTCCTGAGTTTATTGGAACATGTGACTGTAACGTGACAACAATTTTAAACATCCAAACATTCATTGCTTTTGTGCTGCGATCACCTTTGTTCCTTTACTCTGCAGTGCAACACTTAATGCATTTTTAATTTGTATGTGTGCCTTTAGGTCCAGCCAATTAACGTAAATCCACTAAGTCTTTCTCAAAAGCTGTACACCAGACAGCGCTGCCAGACTAAATAGGTATGTCCAATAGCAAAAAAAAGAAGAAAAAAAAACAATTACTGCTGAAAAAATAAGGCTTACACATGTCACCTTCAATAATATGGTCTATTAAATTGCTGGTCTACTGATACAACCCAAAATAAGGGATTTTAAAAACTGAAATAGGCAAACCATTAAACATGGATAATTCCAAATAATTATTATGGGTGCTGTGGAGAACGGGTGATGTGGTTTGCTCAGAGGAACACAAAATCAGGGTCCTCTCAGTGCCATACACCATTTTAAGCCTTGCTCTGTAGATTATATTTTACTCTAAGGGACAATTTTCTGCAAACTTTTCTCTATTGAAGGCTGTAAACTAACAGCAGTCCAATCATTTACTGCATTCTGTCAGCATTTCATTTTCCTCTGTTTTTCCTGTCTGGGAGGCAGAGATAGTCAGCATCATATTCACACTGGGCCTCTGTTAGCTCGCAGGGCCTTTGTTATCAATGTGCATTTACTGCCGAACATGCGAGTACAATGCTTCTTGACCCAGTTAGGCCACATTGCGAAAAGCGACTCACCACGCCAGCAACGACATTTAAAATCAAAATCCTCATTTTGGAAGGATTTGAACCATGACATAGCCCCCATAGGTAAATGGTTTAAACTTTATCTTCTCCTTTGTCTCATTCTGGTTCCACAAATGAGCAACTCCACTCCACAACTATTTTGTGTAGGTTAGACATCTGAGAAAATGCAGAGCAAGTCCATGCTATTACGCAGTCATGTGGGTTTTTCTGTGCTGACCATTATTCTCAAAATTGTTTTTGAGGGGTAAATCACCAGAGTAACCCTTAACAGTAATCTTAAACTTCTGCTGTCCTCATATGTGTGGGAACTGAAGTATGAGTAGACATAAAGGATTTATTTTTATTTTTTGTGCCTTATACTTTACCTCTCTGCATCAGTTCGATGTAAGATTGCTTCTCTGGATTCAGAAAGAGCATGAAATGCCTGTTGCAGCTCTCACTGCCAAAGCTAATTGGAAAAAATATCTTTTGTTTTACATTATGCTGTGAAATGGGATGTTATTCTAAGCATTACACAGCATTACATGTAAGCATTACATTTAAGCATTACAAAAAAGTAATGTAGAAAAATCTTACTACCTTTAGCAGATAGATAGTGTATATATATATATACACAGATACAATATGTAATGACATTAGCATTCCTCTTGTTTTTCTGCACGTTGTTGCTCTAAGCTCAAGAAATTGCTCTATTATCCAAGCAGGATAAGATACCCAATTACATTTTGCATACAGAACATTATACTTCAGCAGAACCAAAACATTTTAAAAACAACAAGGGTGCAGCTTTGCATGTAATAACATTAATGGTCTTATCAAGCATTGTATGCATTAAAACTATTTGCATTACTAGTCACTGAGTAAACAATTAATGAATGGTAAGTAGGGCAATTCAAGTTTTGGGAAAAATATTACAAATATACCAGAAAGCAAAAAGCAATATATAAGATATAGTTGTAAAATATTGGGTCAGTCTCAGAAGCTGAGTGAATTGCAAATATGGTACCATGACTAAATGCTACAGTACCTGTGCAGCATGTGCATTGCTAAAATGGCTACATAAAGGTAGAAAGTGCACAGTGAACTTAAGGGTATTTATCCCCATGGTCAAGCAGATTCATCCCAGGCCCACATTACCCAATACCATACAAAGTGTCACATTTAGTGGTGCAAAACACAATGTCACCGGACTCTAAAACAGCGGACATGTGTCTATTTGTGGGATGAAATCATGCATCCCTATCTAACAATCTGATGCACCATTATAGGTGTATCAGTTACCAGGGGAACAGTACTCCCCTGCCTGTGTTGTTAAAAGTAAATGTCTGTTGCTGCTGTTTAGTTATATTTCTTTTAATTTGCTGTCAAAAGGACAAACAAGACCAATCAGAATAAGTTCAATGAAAAACTCACACAAGGAGAAAAGACAATTAGGAGAAATTTATTGATACAATTACTTTGTCTTTGGCGCTCAGACCTCGGCAAGAAACGTGACGTCATACAGACTCCACTTTGTTTAAAAAAAATAAATAAATATAAAAGATATAACCGTGGATGTCTGGGGGAGAGTGATTCGCCTAAATGTTATGAATGCAGGCGTACCATAAAGAATAAATTATGAACAGTTTAGTTTGGGCCTTCAAGTCGTTGCCCATAGGAAGACGTTACTTGGATATAACCTAACCTAATATCTTCAGAACAGCTCCAAATGACACAAAACTCATATGGGTGAGTAGAACATGATACAATAATGTAAAATCAAGGGCCCAATGTAAAAAAAAAACAGCGCTTCCCTTTAATTTTGTCTCCTTGAACTGAGCCTGGTTCTGATGGAGTTTTCTTCCTTTTAAAAGGGAGTTTTTCCTTTCTACTGTTGCTACAAGCATGCTTAGTTTGAGGGGTTGCCTTCAAGTCAATGATCCGATGCAATCAACTGGTTTTCCTTACATAGAAAACTTTGAATCAATTTGACTGTATGATCTGATGAACTGTAAAGTGCCTTGAGATGACATATGTTGTGAATTGGCGCTATATAAATAAACTGAATTGAATTTAAATGAATGTGGTGGCTGTTGTATCAGATATTCTTTCGCTTCCTTCAATCAATAAATTTATGGATAGATATTTTGTTTTTTGTTCTTATTGCTACAAGTGGTTTCATGAAAAGAGCAAATAAACAGAGGGAAAGTGGGTATCCTTGTCTTGCACTTATGCAGGGTATTAAATTTTACGCCTTGTATGATAGCTCTGGTTTGATTCTGTGAAGAAATACTGATTAGGATAAAAATGCAGAAGCTGTTAGTGAGGCTTCTATTTCTAACCAAGCTAGTTTGGTCTGAGGGAACATGTTTTTTTTTTTTTTCTATTAATTTTAAAGGTCTTTATTATTCCCCAGATCTGTATCTATTAAGAGAAGAAGACAATAGCTAAAAGATTCCAGTGTGAATGAGGCAGATAGAGGTTTGTAATCCAAATGAGGAGATTTCTAAAACAGGGAGACATGTGATGTCTGAGTGTGTTGGAGCCTCAGCAGAAGAACATAAGAGACCTGTCGAGGGTTGGTTTGTAGAAGTACCTTGGAGTGGCATGGAATCCATTTGAAGAGATTGAATCTAGAAGGCACCAAGGCTAAAAGACGTGAACTGAAGGTTACTGAGCTATCTTTGGGAACGTTCCAATAGAGCTACAAGCTGATTTAATCACTGAGGTGATAGGTTTTCATTGTTCAGACAGTACATGGTCACTACAACCACTGTTACAACTATAGCAACTATAACAAGATAAACACTGTTCTATGTGATATTTTGTGGATCTAAACAGTAATAAAACATCTATTATTTTAAACACTCAAGGTAGAATGCAGGAAGAATTTTGACAAAGGAAGAATTTTGCATGTCCTGGATAAAAACTAAGTTAAAAAAAATAGATTTTAAGGCTTTCCTTTTTAAGAAACTTATTTATATGTTAAAGTGATGCAGTTTGTTGCAAGATTTCATTAAACCTCTTCAGGGAATAACCTTTTTAAACCAACAAATGCAACTTTAGATATTAAAAACTGTAAAAAAAAAATAAATAAATAAATATAAAATATAACTGTGATGGATAGAGAGCTTAGATTTGCAGCACTACAGCAGGATAAGCCTTTGCATTTCAGCGTCAGCCTTGGGTGAAATTTGTTTTGTCACGTTTTCAATTCGTAAATACCAGAAACACATGAGCACATTTATTCCTGTCTCTTAGGGCTACTCAGGAAGGATAACATTCTTGCAATGCTCAGGTTAAATTACATGACAACAAAAAAGGTATTTCATTTTGCTGTCTTACATTTGTGAAAATATTTACAGAAAAGGTTTGATTTTCTTTTTTTGGGAAAGATCCCAAGAATTTTAGGCGGATATCTTAAACAACCAGGGTAAAACCCAGAGTTTTATACAGGACTTTGCAAAACTATTCACATCCCTTAAACTTAATAATTGGCATAATGCACAACAGCCCAATGAAAAATAATGCATAAATAAACGGACAAGTTTCTGCATTTTGATCTTTTTGAATAAATAATTATGGAAATTGTGTGCTCTGAATCTTGACTTCACCCCCCTTTCTGTGATACCCCTAAATAAAATCCCGAGATATATTTTTCTTTTGCATAGAAGTGTATCATCATTAAAAGAAAAAAAAAATTACCAAGAAACCCTAATTAACTTAGCCTGCCACATTAACTTACAAAGGCATAATCGTCTGAAAAGGTGCAGCTTGAGCCCCATTTTAGTGTGCGAATAACAGAGAGGAATAACAGAGTCAGCAGAAATAGGCAAGAACTAATGAGATAATTACAGATATGACACAAAGACATCTTTTTTAAACAGATAAGCTCTTTCAGCAGCCAGTTGTTGAAAGCTTTACAGATATACTCAGCTCATTTGGAATATAATTAAAGGCATCTTAATTGCAGCCACAATCTTGAATTTAATGTTTTTAGAGCAGTGCTGTTGCATTATGGGTAATTTTGCCATAAGCCTAAACTTCGGCCTCCCACATTGTGATTGGTAGTCAGTTTTAAACAAGACATCCTTAGTCTCCCCACAATGACAAGCTGTGTAATAAATTCACAGTTTTTTTGCAGACAAATTAAACCACATTTCCTCTGAGGTGGAAAACTAAAGCTGCACAACAACCTGAACACACCAAAAAAAAAAAAAAAAATGGTGGTGGCAATAAATGGTCAATATGCGCCTCAAATGTATTATTAATATTGGTAGTATTTTCTATTTTAGGGTTTGACTAAGTTATGAATAAAGAAAAATAAAAAAAAATGTGTCCCAGTACTTATTGCTCTTTAAAAAGATGTGTGAAGTAGCTTCTTCACTATCCCAGTGGCTCAAAGTATATGATTGTTCAAACATCCCTAATATGTAAATGAATGAATATATAAAAAATATGGTGACAACCTTCTTGGGAATGCTTCCAACAGAGGCTGGTTAGAGGTGATAGGATGGCAGACAGAGGTAAATACACAACAATCCTGGATAAAATCCTGTAAAAGATTACCCTTAACATACCAGTGCTACAATAGGAGGATTTGGAATAAAATACATATATAGAATATGCAAGTTACAAATGAAAATCCTATTAAGAAACGTTGGCAAAGATTGAAAACTGCTGTTTAGAGACGCTAAACATTCAGCCTGCCCGAGCTTAGGGTAAAAAAGAAAAAAAAAAAGGATTGGGGAAAATGAGTCTTTAGATTTGTAAAGCAACTCCAAAATACTTGAAAATGTAGCTTGCTAAGGGGTGTGAATACAAATGCTTGCCTTTCTTTTAAATGTTTTATATGAAAATCCTTCTCCTTCCACTGCTTTTACAAGGCCTGATTGCTTCTGTTCCTGGATTTCTGTATAATTTTCTGTCTTTTTAGAAATGTAAGAGAAAAACATCCCTGTTTCTGTGGTCATCATAGAGGCTTCTGATGTTCAACTTGTAGTTTCATCATAAAGAGGAGTTTATTGAGCATGTACATCTATTTAAAAGGATGCACTGAAGACACCGAAATTATTCGAAACTGTTTGTGCCAAAACCAAGTGAACTTTTAAAGGCTTCCTTTTATCTTTTTTATTAAGAGCAAAATTATTTTAACAATTTCACAGATGCAGCCTTGTTGCTCTGTCCACTTGGACGTGCTTGCAGAAAAAAAAAAGCACAGAATTTGTAGTTCAGTATGTATGCTTGACCAACATTGGCCTTCATACTTATAGTGACAAAGCAGGAAAGAGTTTTTATCCTTCAGTCTGTCCTTTCACATTTCAAAATGATGCCCTTAATATCCATTTAAACCTTTTTTTTTTATCAAATAAAGCGGGAATCTATTGATTATTTTTGTCTGCTAAGCAAGGTTAAAAAAAACTCCATGGATGAAATTTATAAGGTGGGACATAAGCTCGAAGTGGAATATTTTAAGAAAGAGAACAAATAACAAACATAAGTGTCTGCATATTAAGATGTTAGAATGCTGTACTTTGCTTCACAGAGCTCTGTGGGGAGAAGCAACGTCCTCCTGCTTTTCTTTGCTCTATGTGCCGTTTGAATGGGAAAACAACAAAACGCTCCTTTGTGCTTGAACAGACACACAACGTCAACAATGCATAATGGAAAGAACGCATTTCATGCAGCGTTGACCTCCATCTAGTGGCAGAACCGCTTTGGTTTGAAAGGCATCAAGATTAATGATGGAGCCTCTGTAACACCGAGGAGGGGAGACAAGAGAGAAAAAGGAAGAATGGAATTCAAATCATAATGGAGACACATATACGCTCACAAAGTAAGATTATAATGTATTGAACGTTCAGAAAAAGCGGTGAGCCAAATTGTGACACTGTCATGAGCAGTTCAATAATTAATTGAATATAATTGAAAGGGACAAATCCTATTACAAACTACCAAGTATTTAATGACTCAGGAGAGAAATTATGATTCCTGTGAAATCACAAAGGGAATTATTTTCAAGTTTGCAGTGTACAATGTAATTAGAATAACAAGCAGGCATGAAAAATGAACATTTCAGCTGTGAGAGAAGCAAATGAACAAAATGCACCAAAAAATAACACAGCGCTCCCATTTCAGGGGTGATTTAGATTCAACTATTCAGTTACATTTACCGAGCCATGTAATTCTAATTAAAACTGAGGGGTTTGCCAATATACAAAACAAACCAAAAATAAAAAATAAAAAAAAGAACAACTCCAAGCGAGGGACAGTAAAAAAATAAAAATTTGCATTTGTAATATTCAGTAAAAACTACTGCAGGATTCCCTCTGAGCCTTATTTGCTAAACCCTGAATCCCCCACAATCCCTCAGGTGACTGCAGCAGCAAAAGGCCTAAATAACCTTTGTTCTGACAGCTTTTACCAATGCACAGGGGCTCAGCATGAGTAACTGAGCTGGCTCTGTTGTTGTTGGCTGTAACTGAACATCACCAGCAGGATTCTCTGGTTTTGGATGAAATATTCGAACTGTTAACAAACAAAAGTGTCAAAATACTATAAGGCTCACAACAAATCCACTTTAAACACAAAGTCATAGATAACAGCAGGCATGGGTCTGAACATACAACACAATTCACATCCCTTAAACTTCATACATGTGATTTGCTCTTTTTTAATATATGTATGTATATATATATAT
>NW_015151218.1:375202-411887 GCF_000732505.1 Cyprinodon variegatus
TATATATATATAAAAACATCACAATTTTCAAATTGTGGTGTGCATTTAAGCTTAACCCTCTGTTCACTCTGTTACCCATAAATAAAGGAGTTGGAAAAAGAACCTTAAAAATTAATGTCAGTATGAGGAAAGAGGGACTTTGATTTGACCAAAATTAGACATTTAGGCCAACTTGAAAACCACAATGTATACCAAGAAAAAAATGAACGCTCCACCCCCATGGTCAGCCACGGTTCACCTTCTAGCAAGGCAGTGATCTTATGCACACAATACAGCATGAACCAGGAACCAAGCACTGGCATGTGTTAGGATGAAACAGTCAAAGTCCAGACATTACCCTAATTAATATATGTAGTAAGACTTGGAAATTTGGGATACAGTTTTCATGCAATCTGACTAAGATGGAGCTATTTGCAAAGAATGGAAACATTTTCAGCCCTTGGATGTTGTGCGCTGGGAGAGCAGTGCCCAGGAAAAAGGGCTTTTACAAAAAATGGAATTTTAGAGGGCCTGAGATCAAATATTTATCCTGGTTTTTATTAAACACATCTCATTTTATTGATATTGTACAGTACTGCGCTACTTTATATATTTAGATCACTTATGATAATTAATTTCTAGTTATGACTTGAGTAAATAAAGCTTAAGCAAAAACTAAATCTGATGACTGTTATTGGCTTCACCTGAAACACCTGCAATGTCCCTGGTTCAGCTACAGCTAATCAACTTGGGGTCACACCTTCTCCGAAGCCAATCAGCTTTTAAGACCTCCTTCATTTAGCTCCTGATCCAGCTTCCCTCTCCCACACGCAAGCAAACTTTCACCCACCTACATCCCATCTCCTCCCTCATTCTCAGACTATTCTCAGTCCCAGTACCCACTGGCTTATTCCACCACCAGTGTCCCTGGGAGGAAGACTACTCTAATCCTTCTCTAGGTTACTCATCCAAGCGTATGTTGATTCACAGCATCGAAGTCTCCAGTCGCATCTTTGTTCGACTGGAGACTTCCCCACTATCACTACAAGCATGCTCAGTGCGAGGGAATGAAGAGAGTCAATGAGTCCTCGCAATTAGCTGGTTTTCCTTATATAGAAAAATTTTGAAGAATACTATTGTTAACTGTATAACTAGATTGAATATTTTCTTATACAGCTTTTTCTCTGTGTGACTCTCTCCAGGTTGAAATATGCAGAAGTTTTAAAGGAATGTATACTTTTGCATGGTATTGTCCAGACCCCATCAAACATTTTTCAATTGATTTTTTTCTACTTTTCCTATTTGAAAGTTGTGTTAAATATTGATTGAAGTTATTCAGGATCGAGTGCAGCTTTAGCTCAGCAGCTGTTTTGACAATCTCATTAGCCTGTCCAATTTACTATTCTAACATGCTGTTTGCAGTTCCTAAGAAGAACAAGACACTTCAAGCATTAAAAGAGAAAGGGTGCTTTCTGGGTTCATTTCTAAACACACTTTTTAGATTTTGGATATATTTTTTCTTCTTCCCCCATAAAATGAGGTTATCTCATGGGAACTTTCTCATTATCTGCAACCGTTTTGCTTCTTTGTGCTTACACTTTAATTGGAGACTTTCCTTATGATTTTATGAAATAAATGCTGCTTTCTAATTAACAAGAAGACAAAATGGTCTTTTGTTAGTTGCTCTAGCTTTCAATTATATTCCTTTAGGGTTACTGTACAACAGTGGCTGTGAGCTATCAAACTTCCTCCCGTAAAGATAAAAACGAAGCATTGCAAATGAACATTAGTCATCATAGCCTAGGGATTCATTAAATCCCTGGCATCAAACTGGTGGGTTTTTTTTTTTTTTTTTTGGTCATTTAATTAGGATGCAATAACTATGAAAAGATGAATTCCCACAACAGTAAAAAAGAAGCCGTGCCTGTGTTTCTTGGTTTATTAATTTTTTTTCATTCTGTTGTTTGTTTCTTTCCTGTGAAAGAGCAATATTACCTTCCTGATCTCAATGGGTGAGTGAAGCTGAATGACAAACATCATGCAATAATGAATATGTTAATTTTCATTTTGCAAAGTATGTATTTTATAGGATTTTTTTTTTTTCAAGAAATTGGCTATCTGCCAATCAGGGATTCTCTCAACATATCCAAAGGGTTTTCTTAAACATAACAGAAAACATTTGGTTGATGTGGTGGCCACTAACGGTCTCATTTGAATAAGTTCAAATGAGACTTTCTTAGGTGGAACAAAAGGCCGAACTCTTCTGATCCACTATTACTGTATCCATCTTGCAGGGACGTCCTCATTAAATAAAAATCTCACACATCTAATGGACTAGAACGACTCTTGCCACTCTAAATACCCCCGCTGTTGCTTTTAGCAGTATAATAAAGTCAGCATGGGGATGAAGCCAACAATATTCAAAGCAAGCTGTGAAATATTTGTTTTAGAGTCGCTCATGTGTTGGGCCTATTTTGCATAAGTTGGGTAGCCATGACACTTTCTGTTAGACAGATTTATCAAAACAACTATTTCCTTTTTGTTGCCAGAAACAAGCTCCTGGCATATTTCTGACTGAATAATTAAACACCAAAATGACTGGAAATGACAAAGCTCACATGTAGGCTCTTAGTTTGTTGAAGGTTAGGATTTGGATTGCAGGGTAGCCATTCAAGGAGCTAAATGTTAGCCTTGTCAGCCATACCAAAAACTGTTTTGTTTTTTGTTAGGGAGGCCTTCTTCTGCTTAACGTCTGCCTGGTCCAAACTTTTAGCTAAAATGGAAGATACATAAGTGGCTGTCATTTTAAACTAGTGAAGATACTATAATATCTGATCCAGGAAGTGTATTTTACATAGGCACCATACAAATAAATTCCCATCCAATATTGACTTTTTTAAGATCAAATGAAAAGCAAATACTGTTAACCCCAAATCACTGGCATTTTTTTTTTTGTTTATCAACATGTTTCTTTTGACATGATGTGACTTTGAATTTTTTGAAATGGTCAAAATAGAATCCTGGTAAGAATCCAAAACTGAATCGGTAAAGAAAGCTTAAGAGTGGGGGGATGGTAAAGATGCCTATCAACCTCAAAGACATGAAGGTCAAGGTAAATCCTTTATACATCAAGAGAAATCTGCAAAATTATGCTCAGAAAAAAGTTTTAGGTTGGGTGCCAAAAAAGATTTTACAATCAATTATACAGTTTGTCATTATGATCATAAAGTCTTCAATAAATATGAAAGGAATATTCATCGAAAATACAACAACAGTCTAAGGATAATAAAGTTTTGCCAGCTGAATTAGATGAATGATTATCCATAAATTTTGGATATAATTGTTTTTGTTTTAGTGAAGTGAGATGATTGTCTAAATATAGAATTAGACCAAAAAATTTAGTTTTTATTCAAAAAGACACACTGAGCACATCCATAATACCTTTAAATGGAAAATAAAAAACATTCTGGGATGTGTCCATATTTTTTGCTTCCCTCTATGAGCAGAGCAAATTGTAGACACTGCCTTATTTGAAAGGAGCACATAAAGCACAACTGTTTGAATGTGTGTTATGATATAACATATAAAAAGAATACTGATATTGAGAGTGCATGCTCTGAACAGCAGAGTGAAATAAAGATTACATTCGTTAAGTAAAAGTAACAGTACGTCATACAGAGTCGGATCTCAGTACACGTGCACATCCTGGGATTCCTTGTTAAGGAAAAACACTGTACCACTTTGGAAGTCGCCCGCATCTCTTGAGTAGCCCTGTTGGAGACATTACCAAGCAGGAATACTGTGATTACAAAGAAATATTCTCTAATATAAATCCAAAGCAGAGGAGGGAGAGCCTCGTTAAAAGCTTACACTGAACTTAGCTTTCATCTCCTCGACTTCTCTTGGAACTCTATCCGTCTCTAGAAATAGACAGAATATTTGAGCGGGAAATAATGACTATCAAACTCTTGACTTTTTATTGCATTTCATCAAGCTATTGCATTTTTATACCACAAATGTAACATTCAAGGAAATGAGTTCGCTTACTGTGCATCTTCCAGAACTTAATAGCCAATATGGCCACGACCACCAAGAAAATGACAGATGAACAGACCACCACAGAAAGCAACATGGGACTAAAAAACAGATATAAAGCTTGTTGAGGCAGTGTGCTTTTATTTAAAATGAAGGCACAGGACATCAATGCAATACAGTACTGGACTCTTACCTGTGATTGCTCCAGGTCTCCCTCATGATGGGTTTGGCTGGGGGCAGGTTAGGAAAGGACTGATTTGTTACAGGTGGGACTGTAAGATTCAATACAGACAGAGATGAAGATATTAGAGATAAAAAACAAAACTAAAACTCCACTAGTATGGTGAGCACAGGAGAGTTTGTTTTGCAATAAAAACTCAATTCCAAGCATCAATATTCTTGACAGGTGAAATGAAAAAATCCATAAACTGAAGAGGTAGTAGTCCCTGCTTGACAACTGAAAAACATTTTGATCCTAAAAGCAACTTCTTTTTATTTCAAAGGCTTAAACAAGTTGATCTTTATTGTAATAATTACAAATATAAATTTCTCCTCACTATTGCATTATTGTGCTTTGGTGCTCATGGTTTCCATAAAATGGACTTGGCATTTGAATTGTGGAGAATCTAAGCTTTCTAAAGATGTATAACATGTCTATAATGGTAAAAGTTTAACCGGTGCTATTTTCATTTGACCCAGCAAACCAGTGGATGTTAAGACATAAATTAAACAGCTATCAGCGTCAATAAAGAATCTTGTATGCAAAAAAAAGTAAACATAGTTGGTCTATTTTTTGAGAGTAAAGAGAGTTGCAAAATCTTTCAGTCTTAAACTAAAACAAAAGCTTAAAACACCATTTACTTAATAATTACGTTCTAACACATATCTGCCATTGGGTTCTATCGAATTTAAATAGTCCTAAAGTGACCTTGAATTATTAAAGTGAACACTGAGGACATAGAGATTGATTTAAACACCACATTTTAACAAGCAAGGTAAATTTGTATGTCTTCACCAAGGCATTTAATGTAAAATAAAATTCTTTTAAAATAATTGTGACTGAAAAAGCATTGGAAGGATGCCTCATTTAAAACATGAATAATTCTAGATCAAAGTCATGAATTAAGAAATTGCCAGAAAGGTAAGGGATAAAAAAAAACTGTAAAACAAAAAGCGAAAAATTAATTTATTGCAAACCTTAGAGCCTAAATGTCCATGACTGAATGACTGAACCTCAATATTACTTACTGTAATATAACTATTGTGAAGTTAGAGAAGGTAGCCATTTTGATTTCTGTAATAAAGGGTATAAAACAAACAAAATGTGCTAAAGTCAAGACTAAAGAATTCAGCTGTTTTTTGATGATGAGTTTGGATCTTGAAATTACATCACACCTATTGGAAGAAGATAATTTGTTGTTAACTGTTGATGTGCTACAATCTGTTAGCAACAATATTGCATAGCTTTGAATTTTGTATCATAATATCTCAAGAAAGACTATCAGAAATAAAGGTTGGGCTTCTGATTTTGTATTAAACAAACCATATAATACGTTTACCTTTTCTATATGCACTGCAGCCACATTAGAAATTGAAATTAAATTGAAATTTCACATTCCCAGTTGGAATTTTCATCTCAGGGGTCTGTTTTTCTCATTTTTCCAAGTGTTAACTTTTAATATTTTTCTTCAAAGAAAAAAGATGAATTATCTTTCCAGTAGGACATCTAAGCCATTGTGATAGACATAACACTAGAATATCTCTTGGGGTTGAGAATCCAATAGGGGAAATAGTTGGTTGCTTAATGATTCAGGGTTCAGCATCCAATATGGCTCCAGTCCATATAGAATGTAGTGAGTGTTGTCTGTATGAAACATTTATTATCCCTTCTGAGGGAATGCTCATTAAATCAGAGGCTATGGTTCTGTAAAACATGAACTCGTGAACTTCTTCCTTCTGTGTTTGAATACAGAAAATGGACAGGAATAAATCAGCTTGCATTGTAAGTAGTAGTTATTACCACAAAAAATAAGGAAATTCTGTTGATTTACCAACTTTTTTGCCTAAGAACCCAGTTTATTCAAGTTTAATATTTTCCTGGATCTATGCTCCAACTTCAAACTACTGAGAGACTATGAGAGGTCAGGTGCATTTGCTGGCTAATCCTTACATTCTTCATATTCTCTTTGAAATATTAAGCTGTTATATTCCTAATTACAACAAAACATATCACAAAACTATATTAAATGCTTTTAAAAAGCTACAGGAGCTTTACCTCATGATGCGACACCACATTACAATATCTTGCTACATTAGCTGGTACATACACCGTGTTAAAGAGTTGAACAGTTAAAACTTCACAAACTCTAAATCTGATTTAGACTTGGCAGCAAAATAATACATTTTTTTTTTTGTTTCAGCAGCAAATATTCCCATGACAATATGAAGGCCCCGAGGGTAGATGTTTATTTAGCTTTTCCTTATTTTGGGAAAGGGTGCTGGCACTGCGCTGCAAGCTGTAACTCTATTAGAGGTAGAGATTGATCTTTTAAAAGCCTCGGTTATGTTTAATTTGCTGTTTTGTCTTTTGCGAAAGAAATAATTTTGTTTATAGCAGATTTGTCATTTGTATTCATATTTACCTATGTTAAAAAAAATAGACTGGTAAAACTACTGATTGAACTCTTTTGCTTAATTAAAAGTTAGAAAATGCAGATTCTACTTTATACTTAAGGACAAAAGTAACATATTTTTTTTTCCACAACATAACTTTTAAAAACTATTCTTAAAAAAAAAAAAAAACAGTTTTATGCATAAAAAATCTTTAAAATGTTCTGTTTTGTTCACTGTATAGGTAGGATTAAATAGAAAATACTGATCTGGCCTAGTTTTGCTTTAGTGTGAATTATCTAACTGTATAATGCAGCTTGAACTGAACTGGAAGAACAGCTGAAAACTTTTAGAGCTCTGCTATTCACAGCATTAAAGTTGCAAATAGCATTAAAATTGAAGCTGAACCTAAAAATAACCAACATATAAATGTGAAATCTAATAAAGGGTGAATAGATGAGGAATGCATTGTCTCAGAAACAGATCCATCATCTGTAATGTGCCCCCTTTCTTCATCCATGACTCTACCAATGCTTTAGTGTTTTTTATAAACATCTGTGCACAAACCAGACAGATTTTCTTCAGGATTTGGATTTTCCACATGTTTTGTTGTGGCTGTGTTACATCATGTTGTTATCAATACGTATAGAAGTAACAAGCCTGTTTTTAAAACCTAAGGAGTCAAAATTAAAAACATTGGTGTTCAAATATAGGGAGTAAAGATCTTCGAAAATAGTCCTCTGAAAAATAAATACTCAAGTAAAGTACAGATATTAATAAAAAAAACTATTTAGATACAGTAACAAAGTATTTTATACTTACCTACTAGACCCCAGGGAACTATTTCAGTTGGCAGAAGTTTAAATGGCAAGTAATTAAAAAATTTAATATCTTTTATGGCACAAGCATAGACAATGAGACTGAAAATTCTGTACCCTAATATCTAAACACGATTTATTGTGTATGATACTTAAATAAAACTCTTCATTTATTCATTCATATAGAAAAAATATTATTTAAGGTTTACCTTCTCAACTGTATGGATTTGAATATACGAACCTACCGTGTTAAAATTTCAGTTAATATGCTATAATGCATTATTTACAAAACCAGATTTAAATATAATTGGTAAGTGTGTTATAATATCCAAACTTCTGTCTTTTACAATAGAAGACTAGACCTATTTGTATCCTAAGTATTTTAAAGAGAGAAGAAAGATTAAGTAAAGGCATTCACACCTCTTTAACTTTGTTGTATTTTGTGTTGTTTCTACGGCAAGCTTAAATTTATCGTGTTAGAATTTTGGGTGACCTAAATTCAGTAATAACTAGTAAGAAAAATATTAAATGGTTTGTAAATTTTTGCAAAAATAATTTTTTAAATGGTATATTGGTTTTTCTTTTTATTTGTTTAAGAGTGAGGAGACAAAGTGATGGTTTGTAAATGAACTTTTTACTCCAGTTATACTTGAGAGTATTTGGGAAATTTGGGCACATATAGAAACATATATTGTTCTGCGAATAATAGCTCAGTTGTTTACCATAATGCAAAGCATTTTGCATTAAGGCAAAAAAAGTATAAACTAGCCTATTGAGCTAGCCTGTCAGTGTTATGCCATATTCCATGTGAAGATGTTAGATTGAACAATGTTTCATGAGAAGGTCAAAGCTTGGAATATTGCTCTATAAACTAACGATGCTTCAAAACCTCACATATTTCTCCTTGAACCCTCTGCTTACATTGACTTCTGCAGGTAAGAGGTTGCGCTGAAATTTATATGGAGGCATCCAAGTATGAGGCTAAAGCTGCATGCAAAGCTGTTTTTAGAATTCCTATTTTAAAATGTGGTAAAATATGTGTTTTTGCTATTTTATAATTATCTGCTACTTTGCAGTTGCCTTTAATATAAACTCAAAGTGAAATACATTTGATTTTTTTTTTTTTTTTTATGAAAATATGTGGGAAAAGGGCAGGATTTTAAAAGGCAGATCAATGCAAACCTGTCTAGTGCATTTTTAAAATGTATTATACGGAATCAACCTCCAAGCTGAAATATGTATTCAGTATATATTTTTTCTCTTGATCAACCTACTGGTGGTGGGTTTGGGTGTGACCAGCAAGTGCACAGCTATCTTCTGCTGCCCTGCAGAACACCAGTACCAAGCTGTATGTTTCATCTGCAGCTTCTTAAAGGTTACGGTGAAAGCCCTAGTTCTGTCATCTCTGATGGCCACGGAGGAATCTTCATAACTCCCGTCAGAACCTGTCGACAGGCAGGATCTCCAGTCACCACTCCGACACCATTTCTTCTCACTTTCTCTGTTGGCGGGCAGACACAGGGGAGTCACTGAAAACTGGTCTTCCAACAGTGTTTTGACATGAATGACAGATTTATGGTTTTCAAATGTGACTGAGAGCATTTTCAACAACACTTTAACAGCTGCTCTAGTGGTCTAATATAAAACCAGCACAATATTCTTAGAAATAAAATAAATGTAAATGCCTGTATCTCTCACTGTAGAGGCATTCAATTGTGACAGATCCCCCCTCTGCTCCACTCATCCTGCTGTTCACAGCTGACATACCTGCAGAAATGAGAAGGACAATTTAATGTTGATACTAATTCATCTAGAATGTAATAAATAAGTTGATTATTTTCAATGATTAAGCACTACATGAAGAGTATTGCATTAAATTATATCTCAGTTTATCCCTACTAAATGGTTATGGCTTACAGATAATAAAAACCCATCATTTGGTTGACTTAAATTTGAATTATTATATAAAAAGAATAAAAAGATGTTATCAAATAAATAAATATTGTGTGTATGTTTAGGGTTTGGGGTCCTTTTGCATGAATTACTGCATCATATCATCATATATCTGCATTATTGGGTATGTCTCTCATCTCCGTCCCTGCACCTCCTAGATTCTCTATGGGGTTTGTTGTGGCCTTTTATGTTACATTTTTGTAATTTGTAATTTCTACCAATTAAGTTTTCTTCTTCGTGTTGATAAAATATTTTTAAGTTGATTTAGAACCAAAAATTATACTACATTTTTTATGTTTAGATTACATTGTTAATTGTTAGACCCTCCCATTAATTTGAGTAATTAAGAACACACCAGGTGCTGGGTGGATTGTTTGGTAAATGTCGGGTACGGATAGGAGGTTTTGTAAAAGGATTATTGGGTTATTTTTATTGGATCATCTTTCGTTTCAACTTTGCTGCAAGATATTTTTAATAATCATTTTGTCTATGCTTTTACAATGAATAAGTCAAGTCGGAAGTGCGTACAAAGCAAAAAACCACCTGTTACCACCTTGGCCTTTGTTGGAAATTTCGGGTTTTTTTGGAACCTAAGGCCGTGACAGGATTTATGTCAAACAGTCTTACCATGTCATTAAAGTGGGTATTAGTTCTATTTTAAATACAAGGCAATACAAATGTAGCTGGACAATAAATCAACATCTATATAAAGTACTCTCAAATGTCTTGATAGATGGCTGTGTTGACTTGGACTTGATAAAACACACCGAACCAACACAAACATATGTGAAGGCTGCACAAAACATCAAGGAAAGGAAACATTTTCATTAGACTTCAAGCCTGCTAGGGTTTTCCATTATACTTTGGCACTTTTCTATTAGACTTTTTGTTTCACTCATTGTTCGTTCAGTATGCTTTTGTGTTGAATATATAGCAGGGTGCATTACTTTTTGTGACTTCCTCACCTGCATGGAGGGGGCTAGTGACAACTTTTAAGTCTGCAGTAGTCTTTGCTATATCAGGTCTAAATTTACAAACAGGCCTAAATCTGATGTGACTTTTCCCCAGTTTTCTGAAAGAGATTTTGACACCTATCCAGGCGTATTTTCTGAATGCTTTTTCTCACATTTATCTTGTATTTGTAGTTCTGCTGTTTTTAACTAGATAGACAGCCATCGTGTAAGGTGCATTTCAAGTCAGATGCAAAAGATGACCCACTCGTCACTCTCCTGGGTCCATCCATTTCTGCATCATGCTTATCCCAAGCGGGGTCGCCAGGGTGTTGGTGGCTATCTCCAGCTGTATACGGGCAAGAGGCGGGGTACACCCTGGTACACCCTGAACAGGTCATCAGTTCATCCCAGGGCAACACAGAGACAAACAGGACGAACAACCATTCACGCACACACTCACACCTAAGGAGGATTTAAAGAAACCAATTCACTTAACATGTTTTTGGACTTTGGGAGGAAGCCAAATGAAAAGCCAGAGAAAACCCTCACATGCTCAGGGAGAACAAGCAAACTCCATGCAGAAAGACCCCAGGCCAGAAATCGAACCCAGAACCTTCTTACTGCAAGGCAGCAGTGCTACCCACTGCCCCACTGAGCAGCCCACTCTCTTGGTACAGTAAAACCATTACAAATGATCCAGAACACTGTGGTGCATCAGTCCAAAAGGTTCCATGTCAGCCCTCTGTTCATTGAGCTTCATTGGTTATCCCTGGCTGCCCCAATCAAATTCAAGTCCCTAAAGCTAGCCTACAAAGTGTCTAAGGGTACGCTCCCGTCTACTTGAGCCCTCTAGTAAAGGCTTATGTCACAACTCGTTCACTCCGGTCATCAATGGATTGTCCTCTACAATAGATTGTCCTCTAGGAGTGCCTACACCTCGCTAAAGACAATCCAGACTGACCTACCAAGTGCAACAAGAACAGCAGCATCCCTTTCTCTCTTTAGGAAACTCTTAAAGACTAACCTATTCAAAGAACATCTCCTATCCTAACGTCCTAACATCCTTACCCATACCTCTGTACTCCTCTACTACTCTTTCTGTACTCCCCTCTCTCTCTCTTTGCTGTCACCACTGATTCTGACGATGGATTTTTCCTCTAGAGACCTTATTGTCATATTGACAATAACTGTAAAATTATATCTACTTTGTAAGTCACTTTGCATAAAAGCATCTGCTAAATTCATAACATAAACATCACAAGGGTCTGATATTTAGTGAGAGTTGTTTACTCTGCCACCTGACTCATGATGACACTACTTATATAATTTCTTCGTAATTTGTTTAAAGGCAGGGTTATAGATGCTTTAAATCTCTCTCTGTTCTTAGATAAAAAATACAATTTGAAAAACAGGTCAATTATGCCAGCTTTATTTAAGGAGAAAAGAAGCTCTAATGCAGGGGTTTTGAGATTTTACCCAAAACCAAAATGATATTTCTTTTTTAGTTTTCCAAATATTGCAATTAATAATCTTTTTAAATTGTCCTCTGCACCAACCACAAGTATACATGTTTGGCTCCTGTTTTTATGGCCTTGAACGGTCCTTGCATGGAAAGTTGCTTACTTGTGACCTCTATTCACAAACCACTGGACTATCTGTTGATCACTTTTCTCCTTTGTAAAAATCTAAATTAAAGCGTAAGACCGTTATCTAAAGGGTTAGAATGAAGAAGTTAACCTCTTACTCTCGTTGAATTGAAGAGGACCAAAACATTTTCCTAAGCTAGAAACATGGGTTTTTATTAGCTATAAATCATAATTCAAATTATGAGAAATAGTTGTCAGAAATTTTAAACAAATTATGTCATTAATAAACGAGTTTGCATTTTTGATGTTCTGATTCACTGAGATTCGCCCGGGTTTTGAAAGCCTGTCAGGATTTGATTATTGGTGGAAAACCTTTACACTACTTACCATGTATGACTTTAATGTTGGTAAAAGTTGTGTCATCAGCGCTCCACATACCACCAATCTCCACGCCACACATGTACCAGCCAGATCCCTCCTCCTTCATGTCCTTCATGGTCACGGTGAACACCAGCTGAACTGGGTCATCAAAAATGCTCACTTTATTGTCAGCTGGATTTACCAGGTGGTGGTCATCGGTCCGAGCCAGCGTGGTACAGAACTCCTTGGTCCTCCCCTGGCACCAGTACTTTACATAGCTGGCAAACTGGGGCTCATAGTGGCAAGGGATTGTAAGAGTGTCGCCCTCTAGGACTGTGAACTCTTGCTCAGTGGTAACCTTAGATAGGAATGCTGACAGGAAGCGGAGATAATGCATGTGGGAAATTAGTTTAATCTTCACAAACGCTCCAACGGGAACAGAAGTTATCTAAAGAACATGTTTTTTATCCAAGTGACCTTCACTGTGTTTGTTGTTGCAGTTTTCTTTGTGTCATGGGAGAGTTTGTTCAGTTTATTCGTTTATTTTTAACGTCCTTTTACTTATTATTGTGAAAGCATATTTTCCTCCCTATATTTCACAAGACTTTAAAAACCTGGCAAAATGAACCTCAAACATACCATTGCCTGCAGGCAAACAGTATAAGAAATTACAAGACGTAGAAAAACACTAAATCTCTAGGTACTTCTCGCAAAAAAAAGAGCAGCTATAAGAACTTTCAAGTCAGAGCCCAACAAATGATTAATGAAGGAGCTGAATGAAATGATATTGAGAAGTGAAGCAAAAAGAGTATGTTATGACTAAGCAGTATCTGGTAAGCACATAATAATAAAGTGGAGACGAAACAGCAGAGGCATTAATCATCCTTTGTGTTAAACTTCATCAACAGCTGCAAATGTGTTTCCCTGCAGTTTCTGACCTCAGTACTCATACCTGGAATCCATGGTAACAGGAGGAGGGTGACCATGTAGAGCGGTAGCATGTTTTGACTTCCCTTTAGGAGTTCTTAAAGATGATTCACTTCCCAGTGTAAACTGCTAGGACTCTGGGTTCCGTGGTGTCGATTTTCTCTTGGTCACGTGACCAAAAGCTGGACCCAGATGTTCCAGATGTTAACCATATAAATGCCAGGTACACAGAAGGAAAATTGGAATTGGGGCAAAGGGACGGTAGTTGCGAAAATAGGGGAACACAACTGCATAATAAAGTCACAGAAGTAACTTCACAAGAAAGCCACTGGTGCTTGCTTGTATCTTGGAATTTCCTACATATTTTATTTTGAAAAGATAGACCCAACCTTAAATCAAGACAGACAGTTAAATCTTCTTTGCAGTCTTACATTTTCGTCATGCAAGTGAGGATTAATAGGTATGTGTTTCATAAAGTTTACTACAAACCAGAATCTCATATATACTGTATAAAAACATAGAAACTAGATTTTCCTCTGTACATTACACTAAATGTGTCCTAGTATTTACCCATAAGGATTACAAACATTGGTAAATTATTTCTTATGGAGATTTTCTTACTTTATACAAATCAATCTAACTTAAACTTCTTAGTATGTAGTAGTGTTGGCTTTGACTTGGCAGAGGTATCCAGAGTATCCAGAGCAACCTGCCTGAAGCTTCTCACTGAAATATTGGCATATTTCTCCTGAAAGAACTGGTGTGACCGAGCCAGGTTCATCGGCTGCCTTGCTCATAATAAAAAATGTTGGCCCTGCCAACTTCTTTATGATGGCTACTTTAAAACATTGATTTTGTTGACCTTATGCTACTTGATAGTACCCTGTGATATGGAAGGCTGCAGCTTTTCACTACATGGTTGATAGGCTATTTGGAGATAAGGCTGTTCTTTTTTATATTTTAAAGCACACCAGTTGCCCCTGCAGCAACACACAAAATGCTGCTGCAATCCCTTCCATTAACCATCCAAATGTAATGTTTGTTATTTATGCCAAACACTGATTTTAATTCAAATTACCTGACATGTTGAAAAATAATCAATCCTTGAATACATTATGTCAGCCTGTCACAAAGTTGGGGTGAGGTGAAGGGCTACAGTGCTGTGTACTGTAGCTATTGTTTCTATATTAAAAAATTCAGTTTGAACTTAAATAATGGATCAGGGCCAAGTCTTGGTCTCAAGGGTTTACAGCACTATCGACTCGAGTCTGTAGGAGACTGTGTTTTTATATCACGGTGCCCAACAATATAGGTTTAAAAGCCAAGTAAATAACTGGCTACATTCCACTTTCTGCAGATTGAGGAATAAATCAATAAGAGCTGACAGTGAGTCTTGGGGTTATTTGAATTAACTGGTTTTGAACAAAGTTTAGTAAATGAAAGGCAAATTTAAAAGTATCTGCTTTTAACCTCACATTTCTACAAATCCATCTATGAAGATTAGATGATGGAATAAAGGTAAATAAAAAAATCTGAAATAGTTCTAGATTTTCACTGATTTAACTAAGTGAAAATCTTGTATGTTAGAAATGTATCAGACATAGCGAGGAATAGTTCAACCCTTTTCTCACTTACAATATTGAGGATTATGCTTTATAGAAAATGATATAAATTGGAATAAGATAAATAACTAAATAAATTGTTTATACAGCAATGTTAGGCTTCTTTTTACACATTTAATACTTTGTTGGCATTCCTTTTGCTCGAATAACTCCATCAGTGTGGCCAGATACGGAGGTCATTAGTCTGCAAATTTGATGGAAGCCAAGCTTATTTAAATGATGTCCAGATCACCTGAACTGTTGGGTCTAGAAAGTTCTAGAAAGTAAAGGTCTAGAAAGTAAAGGATTTTAGGTCAGTCTGCCTGCCTGCCTAACCAGTACAGGAACACAATGGTCACTGATCTGCTTTTGGTGCATCTGGTAATGTGGGCATGTACCAAATCTGGAAAATTAAATTAGCATCTCTATAAAGATTACCAGCAGAAGCAAGGAAGAAGTACTCCAAATGCCCTGGTATATGGTGTTAACTATGGACTTAAAACAGATAAGATCAAAATCAGCAGACAACATGGCATCCAAAACCATAACGGATTGGAAAGTTCACACTTGACTTCGAGGGATGTGGCTTCCATGCCTTTCCACTCTTCCCCCGGACTCTGGGACCTTGTTTTCTCAATTCAATGTCCACTTTATCTAAAAAAAAGGGCTTCAGACCACTGTTCAATACTCCCGTGTCTGGTTCAGGTGTAGCCTGACACAATGAATTTTACATTTGTAGTCCAGGTTTAGGGTTAGTCTATGCACAGACGCTCTTGATACACTGACTCCAGCCACATACCAGTCCTAAAATTCCCCATAAAGTTAGTTTTCATTTAACAATACCCTCAAAGCTTTGGTTATCCCTTTTTCTGATGTTCTGTCTAATCAAACGTTTTCCTTCCACTTAACTTTCTACAAATATATGCTTGGGTGAAGCGCACCTGTGAGCAAAAAGTTCCTTTAGAAATTAAATGACTTTGTGAAGTGTCAACATTTTCCAATCTTAACTGACTTTTACTATTCATTGTTTTTTCAGTTATTTTTGATTTTTTTATTTTTACTTCTTTTAACCCTTTATCCTGCAGCTGCATGTAACTTATTGCAGCTATGCAACAAATATTTATTGGTTATTTGTCGCTTCTGCTGCAAAATATTTTTTTGTGTTCTTGCCATGTATTAATCTGCTTTAACCTTTATAGGTTGTTTTTTTCCCTCATCTGGCCAAAGATTAAAACCGAAAACTAGCCTTTTGGCTAACTGGCATATTTTACAGTTGTACTATGTTAAAATACATTGTCCTTCTAACATAACAGACTACTCAGCAGTTTATAACGATAGTTTGACCAGCCCCATGAGCCCCGCTGATATCATTTAGAGCACGGCTCCTCAATTCCAGCCCTCAAGCCTCAGTGTCCACCTTGAAAATGTGTATCTGCTTCCACACACCGGAACCTACCCATTAGTAAGCAACTATGGCTGCAACTAAAAATTATTTCGCAAATCGCTTAATCTGTCAATTTCTTTTTGATTAATTGATTAATAATCGGATACTCAAAGGTTCTTTAAAGTTTTTTTACTAAATTAAGCCAGGTGAAACTCAAATTTTTCCACGAGTTCTGGATAGAGCATATTGAAAAGATAATTTTTTTTTTTTCAATCTTAAATGCAAAATGTTTTATTTTTTTTACAATCTTGGTATAATTACCTCTCTAAGTGGGTCTCTGTAAGCTAAAAGCTTGTTTTACAGTCTCTATACTCCAGTTAATGATTACTAAATTAGTTGACGAGTATTTCAATAATCAATTAATCACAATTATTCCGATTGTTTCAGCCCTATATGCAAACAAGTTTTCCTATGTCTTGCTACGGAACTGAATATTTGACTCATATTTGACTTTGATTAGGGGGACACACCATGAATCTCCAGCATTTAACTTTTTCACAATTTCATATAATATTGTGCATGTCAAATGACATGCAATATAATTTCTTTATATCCTTAGCTGTGTAACACATCCACTACATTGTTAAACAAGAAACACCAACCAGCAGGATGTTCTCTCACCACTAACCTTTTCTCTCATATAGGTAGCCAATTAATTCCAGTTAAATCCATTATTCTGACAGGAAGACATTTGAATTAAAGCAAAGCCACCATTACACTTCTTTTTTATTTCCGTCAGTGCAAAAGGGAATGTTTTACAAAGGTCAACATAACTAATGAATTATTTCAGTAAGAAAACTGTACTGCATCAAATGTAAGACATTGCATCTCATTGAGTGTTGATGCTGGATGTCGTCTGTCCAGATAAGCTGCTGTAAAACGGAGGAGATCTGATGACTTGTTTTGTGATCTGAGGGCAGAAAAGAGAGAAAGAAAATAACGTTTATTAACCAGGAGACAAAAACAATGGTCTGACTTATTTTGCTGTTGGCAAGTTCAAAATACAATGTCACTTTTTTTCCTCCTAAGTAAAAACAGTATGTGGAACTCTACCAGTTTCTATGACAGTGGAATGATAAATTGGCAATGCTCGTTAAAATGAAACAGGCCTAAAGGGTAAGACTTGGTGTCTGCTTTTCTGTCCTATAGAAAATAACAAATACACCAACGTTCCAGATTTAGGACGCACAACGTTTCTCTAAGTTCTAAGTTTTTAAAGTACATCTGGAGAGTATTACAGCACTGCACTTTTGGCACATCGAGTTATTTTACAGTTTCATTATAAATGTAATTAATCTCTTCACTCAAATTGTACATACAATATATTATTATGAGAATGCAGGAAAGGTGTTTTGTGGCTGTTTCCTTACCAATATAGAACTAAGAAATAACATTTAATAAAGTATTTATAGCCTTTAGATTGAAGCTTGAAACTGAGTTAAGTTCCTTTCTGTTTCTCAATCATCTTTATGATGCATCTAAAATGTAAACATAGTTCATCTGTGGTGAATTCAGTTGACTGGACACGATTAGGAAAATAGATTTCTGTGCAGATTGGTTCCCCAAGTCGACAGTGCATGTCAGAGTGCAAACACTAAGCATTAAATCAAAGAATTTGGGACTCCAGACAGGATTCTTTCTTGTTAAATACCATTGATTCCTTAAAGCATGGCGATGACGGCATCATGCTATGGAGATGTTTGTCAGCAGCAGGAGCTTCCAGGAAATGAAGCAATTTATAAGACATCCTGGATGAAAACCTACTCAGAACCACTCTGTAAATGGCAAAGCCAGATATATGGAACATGTACACAGATTTGTCCAATCAAATCTGATGGAGTTTGAGATGTACTGCAAAGAAAAACAAGCAAATCCACTGAAAGAAAGGTGTATTAGGGTTTGGCAGCATATTAAAAAAGACTTAAGGTCGTTCCCGATGTAGAAATTTGTTTGCTATTCTTAAACTTTTAGCAATCTCAAAAAATTTTTTTTTCACATTCCCTGTTGTTTGATTTGTACAAAACTGATTATTAAATTGGAAAAAGGCTTTAAGATAACTAAATGTGAAAAAAATGTGAAGCATTGAGGATAATTTCTGGATGCACCGTAAGGTGATGAGACACCAAGCATACGCTTATAATTATAAAGCTAAAATATGTGTTGGAGACTCTGATAAATCAAAAGTCCTAAAGGAAAACAGCTTTGATAACTGTTGAGGTTAATGAATGGGTAAAATAAAGACCTTCGTGAAGGGGTGATGTGTATCTGATTCCGATTTATTTCAGCCAATGAAGTTCATCACAACGAGATGCAAGACGGTGTGAGCGAACAGGAAGTCAGCGAAGGCCCTCTCAGGAGAAATGGACAAGAAGTCCCCTTTGTTCTGAGGGTTGATCTGGATACGAAGACACACTGGAGAAAAAAAACAAAAAAAATGTGAACAAAAAAAATACCAAGAAATGCTGATTCATTTTCACTTCATTATACTAAATGCAGACAATTTTACTTTTTACATTTTAATTAATTTTTGGGGGGGGATTTTATTGATTTATTACAAATTGGCACATTCTGCAGATTTTTCTTTGAACTGTTCAAACTTATTTTACCTGTAAAAAAAAAGAAGTGAAAAGAGAAATGCAAGTTAAGAAAAAAATGAAATGCCTTTCTAAAAAGAAAAATCCACATTTTACAACACAATTACACATTTACATGAAAGGAAGCTTCTGCAGCAAAAAGAAGTTCTAATATCAACATCTGAAAAGCTCAGCCTTTTCCTTGAATTAACAGCATGGAAGTGCCAGCTGTCACTGCAGTGAAAAGGTTAAGGAAAACTGTGCATAAAGTGTCACGTTCAGGTTAACTTGTGCACTTTAAAAGGAGAATTTTTTTTTATAAATATCAATAACAAAAAACAACGTAACCCAGAGCTAAATAGAACCCCTATAGTGCACCTTAGCTATCTTTACTTCTTACAGCTCATACTAACAAAAAAGTACAAACAAATTCAGAGAACAGAATCAAACTCTCCTCTGACTGCATTGTAGGATGGAGATGCACTTCTGATAGATCTGTTGTGAAACCTGCTCTTAACAGATATTTTCATTTAGCAGTGATAGCACTCTGTTTATTGCAAGTTTCATAACTTGGAAAAAAAACAGTTTCCATCCGACTAAAACACGATTGGGAAATCTAATTTTTTCCAGCTGCCTTGTCTTCTTAAAGATACAGTCCACTACATCATAAACTGCAGCTAGTAATAGTAGGTTCTCTTTTTATTCTCCATCTTAAGTGAGTTTGGCTTTGTGACAAGTGAAGCTCTTCATTTGCAGATTCAGGACAAAATATTATATTAATAGGCCAGGATATGATGCTATAGGCTTTTTCTATGAAATCAGTTCATTCAGCAACTTGCATTAAATATCCCAAATTATGCAATATGCATTTTACCATTTTTTAACCATAAAAAATTTTGTAAAAATTAAAAAAGACAAAATGTCTTATTTTGTTTTGTATATTTTTTATTTCAAAATTTCTACCAAGGTTACTATTTTTTGAAGTAGACAAAATCAATTGCCTAATATCCCCATAGAGTGAGCTAACATCTATCAATCAAGTGGCTCTCGCAGCCAACGGACAACAACATACAGCCAGGGTTGAATGCTTACCAGAAGTCTAAAGCATTGCTTTAATGATTTGACTAAAGCCGCCGCCTTGTGTCAGTAATTTTTATAAAAGTCACAGTGTCAGAAAGTAAGGCTGGGGAGAAGAGAAGTTGCATTGTCCAGATGTGTTGTGAGAGAAGCTGCTTGTATTCAAACAAGCTGCCAAACAAGCATACAAAGCGAGCGATATAGAACTGGTAGCAATAAGTCAAATATGCAAAACTACTGTATACTTTAAAAGACACATTACTGAGAAACTTTTAACCTCCATTCATAACTAAAAACTGGCTGCATATTTCTTACATTATTTCAAAACCACTTGCTGCATGTATTGAATTTATCACTAGTGATGCACCGGTCAGATATTAATGTCGAATATCGGTCCAATATAAGACAAAAAACAGCTTATAACAGATTTTATCAGATGGCAACTAAAATCTCAAATATTTTCATGCTGATAGAAACACTGCTTCTGTTAAAGGTATTTGTAAGTCCTTAGTTTTGCATGGGTCAGTTGTTGTCATATGTTTTGTTGCTGACGTTTGTTCCCTGTTTTAATAATATTGCTTGATCAAGCCATTTGTAACATTCTACAGCATAATTAGGCTTTTGTTTGTGCCACTCTATAAGCCTGGAACTCAAACCTTACTGGCATAGGCCAGTATCAGGCATTGCAAGCTAACAACGACCTCAACAACTCCCCATTACTAAGGGGACCTGTTCTTCCAGTTCAGTTAATTTTCATGTTCTGTAAGCCATAAAAAGACTTTATTGGGCGACTCTATAAAAGCCTGGAACTCAACGCAAATCCAGACATTTCAATTGAGAAAACTTCCTGGATGGGAAGCCCAACATCTTCAAACTAGGAAAACAAAGTCCAATGGTCTTAACCATGTATTATTAGTGACAATATTGTATTGGGTCAATATCTATGGTCAGTTCTCAAAGCTGCCATATGGGCATTTTATCGGAAATGAAAAAGTTGCATTGGGACACCCCTAGTTATTGCAACCACATACAGTCCCTGATTGGTTGATACAATTCTGACAGATTTTTTAACTCCAGTAAATATTGCTTTTCTCTTTTTTGCACAGGTAGAAATGCCTCCTTCGCATCGCTTATTTCCTGAACAAGCATTCACATAGGGATAATATGTAAATATCTCTTTATTCGTGTTTGGTCTGAACAAACATGAAGAATTATCTAAGAATAAGCTTTTAATATGGCAGACCCATATGTTTCAATTTCGTGAGAACAAAACAAAATTAAGGGATCAACATTTCCATGGTTTAGATCTTAATTAGGCAAGAGAGCTTAAACTAGGCTGGATGGCTATCTTTAAAAGCAAACATATCCTTTGGCGTACCACAAGGCTTTAATCTTGTCCCCGCATCTTTTGCTTTTGCTATTCCGCCTACATGTGAAATAACATATCAAAAACATTGCACCCAACTGCTGTGGGACTCTAAAATACCTAGCAACAACATGTGATATCAGGGCTACTTTGGGGGCACTTTCTATGTTTTAGAAGATATTAAGAGATGGATAGAACAAAAATGCCAGTTAGTAACTTGGTGGTAGTAGGTTCCCAATGGGAAATTACATTGGGACCAAATGGCACTAAATTGGTGACTTAGAAACGACACTGCCAAGGAACGCTATGGACAGTGGAAACATGCAAAAGGAGGAGAGTTTTGTGTCGGAGGTCGCGGATGAGTCTCCATTATACATTTTTTATTTAGAGGAGGAAAGTGGGGACAAAGTTGTTGTGGAAGAGGACGCAAGGGCAGCAGAAGCTTGGTTTGGTGTAAAAGGCTTACAGCCGTACATGTTTGACATGTCTGAGCACCTGCGTCGCAACGCTACCAGTACTGTTAGCTCTACGCCTGCTGAAGACACAGACGTCCATCCCCGTGAACACTGGAACTTAACTCAATGGGAAAGTAAATAATTCTTATTTCTCATTTCCACGGTTGCGTAAATTAGCTGCAAGATGCTATGACCGAAAAAATTTGAACGACAGATACCCGTTGATATATGAGTGGCTGAATTTAGGTGTACAGGCTGACCTATAACTAACTGGCCTGCATAAGATAAAGAAAAAAAAACCCCACAGAATTTAAGACAGGGTTTTTTTTTATATAGAATTTTTCTACATTTTGGGACAATATAGTCTGATAAAGAGTACATTTAAATACATGTTCAAGCGAGAATTATTTGATATTTAAATATACAACTTTAAATTGGACAACTTTAAAGTATAACTTTCAATCTCAAAATGATTTTAGCTATGAGTCTTTTTGAACTCTACAAATCTTCCTTCCTTGTTGCTCCCAGTTCCAAATGAGAAAAGGAACTCATGAATGACCATGCATTTATTAAACTGTATTGTTCTCTTAATTCAAATCAGGCCTTGATAGTGCCAGCTTCTATATAGAGACTATGTGGTGTATACTTCTGTATAGTTCTGATCAAATATAGTGAGCACAGGGGCTTGTTAAACTATTTTAAATGTACTTTCTATCTACATACATGAAAATATAATAATCTAAATCATAATATTTATTGATGCTTAAAGTCTAATAGGTGGGTTATTACATAAAATTGACGCAAGTGTTTACAACACATATAAACTTAAGCTATTTTAGCAAGCTGGCTAGGTGTACTAAGTATTTTAAATCACTTATTTTAATAAATAGACAACACGTGTAGGGAGGTCTAAATATGCTTGTTTTAAAACTTAATTTGTCTTTAAAAACATTAGATAGCCTCTTTATAACAAAAAAAGAAAACATGCGGACATTTGTTTTAGCTGTTAGCCAGTTAGCACGAACCAGGCCAGAGCTCAATTTTGACCGAGAACTCTAAAATCAAGTGTTTTATACCCATCGCACAGAAAGCTTCACAAAAACCGTTGCAGAATTAGCTACCTGCGAGAATAAAAGAGCCCACGCAGGAGATGAAGCCTGACAGAAAGCTGTTGAATGGGAAGGTACCAACGAGGAGACAGTAGAGAAACTGCATCGCTCCGGTTAGCAGGATGTACAGCAGGTAAGCGTCCACCACTTTCAGCTTATTGGGCGTCGTGGTGGTGTACTCCTCCAAAAATCTGGAGATAACCGACACGACTGAGTTCGACATGATTCTTCTATTGTATTATTAAAAAAAGGCTGACGAAGGTATGCACAGCTTCTGGTCTTCACTTCTATCAGTGACGTGTCCTCACCAACCGGAAGAAGCCAGTGTGTTACATTGATAATATTCCGAGTAGCACAGATTGCCGATTGCCAGTTGTGTCTAACTAGTGCCTCAACGTAGTCGCCATATTGTGAGTGGCACGTCTGTTTAAAAACATCCGTTTCTCTGTTCCAACGCTTTACAAGTGATAATAAAATAAAAATGTAACTTAAATTATAATTAGACACAGCAAGACAACGTTTTACCTCCAATATTTCAAATACTAGGGGAAGACCTTCATATATTCAACACTGTTTACATTCCCAGACTATGGCTAAGGAAAACCATTTTTGCACTTATATAACCTTGAGTGATTAAATGACTGCTCTCAAAGTTTGTAGTCAGTTCTTATTCCAAAGAAAAAGAAGTGAATACATATTATCTCTTATCTGTACAACAACAGAACTCAAACAATGGCAATAATAATATCTATGAAGTAATAATAATATATTTAATTGTGTAATTATCATTAGTCTTGTGTATCATCATTTCATCAAACAACTTCACGCTGGCTTCAAAAGGGTTTGGCTAAAGCGAAACATAAAAAACTAAAAATACATTTAGTTACAGGAAGTGAAACTGAATGAAGGTGCATGCTGAATTATTTTAAGTAATCTGTATATTTAAATTTATTGTGACCACATTTTTTTCGTCATGGATATACTTGTTTATCTTAATTTACTGTCTCAGTTGCTGACATCGTGAGAATAAAAACAAAAACGTTTTTAGAAATCACAGAGCTTTGTTTCCGTAGCAAAGTTGCCACTCACAATATGTTAGACAACTTTACGTATCGGTCATGCGGGGGTGAGGAAGTCAAATTCCTACGTACTGTACGTAAACGTTACCCAACGTGAAGCACATAGATGCAAATAAAGGAAAGATGTTCAGCTACAATTTCATTGCACTTTATAGTTTTTTGGCTATTTATTTTTAAATGTTTTTGCGTTTTAGATAAGCGTATATATTTAACTCACTCATATAGAAACGACATTTTTATTAACTTAATTATATATAGATATCTTAGACTTTCGGTGGGAATGTGCAGTTTAAAACGATATAGTTTGTTTTTTCTTGTTTTTGTATTGTTTGTATATTCTCAATTTGTATCACCTTGTGGAATGTTGTTAAACATAAACAATGGCTAAAGTGTTTTAGTTCTGTGAACTCTCAAAGGTTTTCTCAACGATGCTAATAAACGGGGGACTCAAATTCTTTGCGGGCAACTACATCTTTCTAAGAAGCGATCTTTGCACGCGGTCACATTACGTAGGAATGGGTTGGTTACAAAACATACATAAGTTAAATAGATAGCAGACAGGGCTTAATGCAATTTCGGAGGAGTCGGTTGACATTTGTGTGTGACTTTGTTTGATTTGAATGTAACAGCCGATGGATCCAGCTCCAGCACCAGCTCCCATGCAGAACAACTGCGAGACAGAGTGAGTAACTTCCACACCTTTAACTAAACATCTCCGCTCTTTACATCACTCTACATTAGGTCAACTTGTGAAAACTGGACGTGTAGGTCCAGTTTTTATTGTCTATAAGGGGTGAAAAATAAATAATGATGTGTCAGGGAGGTAGAAACTGCTCCCTAGTCTGGATTTACAATCTTTACGTAGCTGTTTATGTATAGCCTAATGTAAATGTAACATTACATAATCTGAAAAATGATAACCTTTTATAATAATCTGGCTCCTTGTTTTTAATCTGAGGGAATATAAACGTTTAATCGAGAATCATATGGTGCCATTATTATAATACATATCCAGTAGCCTGTTTAGTTTGTTTTCTATTATTAATGGTGGTTAAGCAAACATGCTTAACAAAAGCACCTGCGTGAATAAAGGAGAGCAGAGGTTAGAGAATAATCTCCAGTGACTCAGAGAAACTGAGCTGCATTTTTATTGGTGGAACAGGTGATAGTTTTACCTTTGCCATTGATTTCTTCCTGCATTATCAGATGACATCATCCGGCATCCTTTATGTATTACCTTTACTTTTTACCCACTTTTCTATCATTACAACAAAAACCATAAAACTAATATAAATCTAAAGGTTAATGCAGATATATATGAGGTAAAGGTAATTGCTGACTCATTTATTTTTACAAGTTTTGTTCACCATCAGATAATTGGGCTCATGTCACTTCAGTTCAGCTTCATCACTCTTTGTTCTCCAGGTTGGAAAATACAAAAAACAGGTGAGATTCCAGGTGCATTGCTATGTTATAAAATACTAATAACCAGTAACAGACTATCAGATTTGCACTGTGCTTTTGGTGAAGCATGTATAACCTTAAAAAGTTTTAACTATGTTTTGTTTGTTTTATTGGAAAAATAACGCAGTGTAGTGAATAGTTATTTAGTGGAAATAATAGATTCATTAATTTATTTGAAAAAAGAAAAAAAAAATTCTCAAGCATGAAGTTTGGTCTGTTGTATTCTCTTATGTTTTCCTCCCAGACTGCTCTGTATTTATGCCTCATCCTATCAATTCTGAGAACTTTTCCTTGTTGAAGCTGGAGGAAAAATATCCCCACAGAATGATGTATCTACAACCATGCTTTACTGTAGGAATGGTGTGATTAGTGTGTTAGTTTTCTGCCACTTATGACCTCTTCCATAGAGGCACATTATCAGAACATCTTTTTGCATTATTTTCTGTGTCTCATACACATGTGTGGTCAAAAGTAAACAGCATTTTTCATAGTTTTTTCTCTTTTTGGAAGTCCTCTACAAAGGAGAGTTTTGTAGAGTGATTCAAATTATTTGGGCAGAATCTTTAAGCAAATCAGTGAATCTCTGCGGCGACTCCAGAATGTTTTGGTTTCTTCTCTCAATAATGCTCTGAATCAATGACCTGTGAGGAATCTCTGATATGTCCAAACCTAAGGATGTTGTTAAATAAGCATAATCTGCTTTAAAATTTTCCATGGACTTTCTGCTGTGGTCCTCTATCTTAATTATGCTGTTTGTCAGCGTTCTCTAAGCTTTAAGTCCTCCTTATAATGAAAGGCACTTCATGTTTACTGCAACAATTTTTTGCACTAGAATTTATTTTAATTTGTTATTATCAAACCAATAGAGGGATAAATACAAACACACACCTAAGTTTTCAGAGATTTTTATGGTTTGGAATTCATTAATCCTTCAATTTTTAACTTGACATTTTTTTATTTTTGTTAGTCTAAAGACAAATATTTCAATAAATCACATTAAAATGAACATAAAAAAGACCTAAGAAAAAGGATTTCTGTTAAACCATTTACCTTGTCATCAGGTTATGCGGTGTGTGCTTAAAGAAGGGGGGAAAAAAATCCATATTTTGATATTTCCTGCATGAGAGAAAAGCACTTCCACAAAATGTTCCAAGGACCCACTTCTCTGACCTTAAACGTATTAAATAAAGGCTATTCACAGCATGACTGCTTTCAAATGCAACACTTAGCTGTAGTATCTCTCTCTCTCTCTTCTCCGTTCTGTGTGTTTATAGATGCTTTTTTGTTACCTTGTGGGGACAGTGTAAGACCAACTTCCCCAAAATTTGCTTACAAGTCCTTGTGCAGACCAGTTGCCTGTTTCCCATGAGGGAAGGTCCAGTTTTGGGGTAGGGGTTTAACCTTAGGATTAAGGCGTAAGTTTAATTTTAGTTATCTTTAGGATTAGATTTTTATTGGTAACAGGTATGGTAAGGGTAAGGGTCTGATTTAGACCATAGAAATAAATGGAAGTCAGTCCAAATCCTCTGGAGGATAACAAGTGTGTTGTTGAGAGTGTTATGCAAACAATGGCATTGATTACACTTACTCTAACCCTGGACTTGAGCCAGAGGCATTGTTAGTAAGCATTCAGCATGTGCTGAATAGTTTCTGTACCATCTAAAATCATATTCTTTACATGCTTCTCTTTTCATTTTATTTTGATTAGGTCAGGTTCAATCTGGAGCTGGTGGCCCTCCTGGCGTCCGACCTCCATGTCCCTGTTGAAGACTACAGAGTCTAAAATTCTTGCCTGTAAGGCTGTGTTCACAGACAGTATGCAGGTTGATTACGTAACCACTGAGCATTCGTTAGAAAACCTGTCTCACTGTTTCATTGCTCCACTCAACAGGTATTAAGAATGATTTATGGGCAAGGTTTGTGACCCTCCAGAACCAGGACCGAATATGGACTCTGTCTCTTACCAACAAGGGGACTCCCAAATCTGCAGAGCAAGGTATTGAGATCCTAAATAGTCCTTGCAGGAAGGAAATAGGCGTGAAAGCAAAATAAAAAAAAGCTTAAGACTTTACATTAAAAGTCAGCTCTCAGAAGATTGATGTTTTCCTCATCCTGTTTTTCCCCAGCACCTAAGACTCCCCTGGTAATGGTTCATGGCTTTGGAGGAGGGGTTGGACTGTGGATCAGGAACCTAGATGCACTGAGCCGCTCACGGACAGTCTACGCCTTCGACCTTTTGGGCTTTGGTAGGAGTTCGAGGCCTCCATTCCCCTCAGATCCTGCCAAGGCAGAGGAGCAGTTTGTCGACTCTATTGAACAGTGGAGGCAGGCTGTTGGTCTGGAGAGCATGATTCTATTAGGGCACAGCCTGGGGGGCTATCTGGCTACCTCGTACGCAATTCAACATCCTTCCAGGTAATTATTCATGGCTCTCTTTTTACTGAGAATAAGTTCACAGAAAAATTTGAAAATAAAAATGTAATTAAAATATGTATATAGGAAAATAACAGACAAAATCCCTGCTTTCTACATTAATTAGGACCCCTGCTGTGTCAATTTGACAGTCCAATAACATACACGTCACTGCAGCATCTTTGATCAGTCCTCTGAGATACTCATGAACGAAGGTTAATTTTATGCCCATCGAACCATTGCTCAGTTGAGTTAAAGTCCTAGTAAACTCCACATGTTGTCATTTGTGATAATAAGACAAAGAATAGTGTCTAATGGTTGCTATGGAAACTTGCAGACTCCTAAGTTTCCACTCTGTACTGCGGTTTTCCAGTAGTTAGCTCTAAAAAGGATTTACCCCTCTTACCACACTGAATGCTTACTCTGCATTCTTCAGCCTGCAGTCCCACCTTTCATTGTTAAACCACCACTGTGAAGTAGGTTTACTGGCTAGCAGCTGCTTTCCATAAACAAATCACACAAGCACAATTTGCATAGCCCGATGCTAAGACTATTAAACAAGGTTTCTCTAAATGAAACTGATAATGTATCTTTTTATGTTCACTATTGCCTTAAAAATATTTACCCACCCAATAACATCTGTCTAATTTAATAGAGTTATCTTTACTGTTACAGCCTGCTGCAAATGTATTTAGAGCAACACAAAGTTTCTGAACAATCTTTTCAGATTTTAAAAATCAGCTCATGTTGAACATTTCTTTGATTTCTGTAACAAAATAATTAAAAAAAAAATTCCCTTTTATTTTTGTCACCATCTGGTGGTTATTCCATGTACTGCATTAAATACTACTACCCTTTTCTACATATAAACTGCTTGTTCCAAATAAATGTCATTATTTTAATCTCTTTACAGAGTTTCTCACCTTATCTTGGTGGACCCCTGGGGCTTCCCAGAGCGACCCAAACCAGAGAGCCAGCAGAGTCAGGATCAAGGTTCTGAGGTGGTAAAGAGGCCCGGCCCTCCCCGATGGGCAAAAGCCATAATTTCGATTTTTAGCTTGTTTAACCCTCTGGCTGTTATCAGAGCTGCAGGCCCATGGGGTAAGTATTTAGTATTTGTAGTAGTTAAAATGTTGCACCATCATCTCACCATTTTGGTTTCCTCATTCAGGTCCAGGATTGGTGAACAGATTCCGCCCTGATTTTAAAAGAAAATTTGAGGACCTTTTTGATGATGACACAATGACACAGTATATTTACCACTGTAATGCACAGACTCCAAGGTACGGTCAAATAAGGTCCTAAAATCTAATTTATTCCTGGGAAAAATTACAATGTCTCCCTTTCTTGTTGTTGTCTCTCACTCTCCCAGTGGGGAGGTTGGTTTCCGGGCCATGTCAGAAACACTGGGTTGGGCAAAGAGGCCCATGCTGCAGCGAGTAAATCTGCTGTCCCCTTCCATGCCTGTCACCATGCTGTACGGGGCTCGGTCTTGGGTGGACAGCTCATCTGGGGACAGAGCAGCCGAGATTAGGTGCAAGGCCTACACCAAAGTACTGGTGAGTGGACAGATGGCAAGCAACAGGCCTATTCAGTATATACTAGTATTAGGCCTGTAATTTTTCATATCCCTTTAATTTGTACAACTACATCATCAATGTCTTCATCAGGATTTTATTTGATAAGCAAACAAGGGATGTCCCGATACAACTTTTTAATATACAATACTGATATTGAGCCAATAAGGCAGCAACACAAATCATACATGCTTTAATTACTCGTTTTGCAGACGGGAGTGTTAGAAAAGGCTTGATCAATTGGTATTACTTAAAAGGAGAACAATAGTCGACAGCATTAGGTCTTAGAACAATTATCCATTTACTTTTAACCAGTGGGTTACATTAACTTTAAACTGTAGAAGATAAAAGCATAGTTTTTCTCTCAGCTTACATATAGTGGAGATTTTAAATGCAGGCCAATCAAATCTGATGCTGTATTATGACTGGTATTCGACAAATTCTAAAAATTTATATTGGATAGGGATATCCCTAAAGGAAAGGAAAAAAGTTGTAGTTCATAATTTGGAAAGTCAAATAATGTGTGTTTGTTTAGGAAACCAATAGATCTGACATGATCATCATGTTATTTGTATTAATGTTAGAGTGGAGAGAAGAGAAAAAAGTAAGTTCTGGAAGATTGATACATGTCTTGGGACATATTAAACTTTTTTTTTTTGTGCCCTAATATGCAACTATAGGTGCCTTGGGAAACCAAGACTGAAAATTGCACTGGGCACCACATCACCAATATAAGCTGGGATAGTTACCATGGATCTATATATCGATCCGCCATTCAGTCTGACTTAGCTTAAACTATTCCGTTATGATGAACTGGCAATATTTTCTGTCCTTGGATTTACAAAGCTGATGCAAATACTGTATATTCCAACCAAACTAATGCTACATTTACAAAAAAAAAAATAATTTTTTTTTAAAGTGTGCACTCTGGGAGCTTAACACCAATGCATGTCACACTTTCAACATGCATGACTTAGACTTAAGAGCTATTTGCTGTTTTTTATTTGTCTATAACATAAAATCTTAGAAAAAAGTATATAGAAGTTTTAATTGCTATATGTTGAAATGGGAAAAGTCTAAACTAATGTTCCTGTGAAAGGCACCTTTCCACTTCAATCAAAAGCTAAAACTGTAAACTTAGATGTGATTTTAGTTAAATAAGTCTGTAACTAGCTGTTTTTCATGTCCTTTTTTTCCCAAACTGTTCCCTTTGCAGCTGATAGATAACGCCTCACACCATGTGTATGCTGATGAACCAGAAGTCTTCAACAAGGTGGTGGAAAACATATGTAAATCTGTGGACTGAAGGCGTGTTTTTGCATCTCCAAAGTACCTATGATTCTGCGCTGTATCTGCAGAAGCCATCATGGCGAATCCAGCCCTGCAGCCTCAGCATGTCAAACCGTCTAAATGATTTGAGGCTTTTGTAGATATATTATGTGTCTGAAAGTAAATCTGCTCTTTTTTTAAATTGTTGTGAATCTTTTTTTTTTTTTTTTTTTGCAGTTAATGGACAATGTTCGTAATTTGACAAATATGTATTTATTACATGATTTAATCGTTAATGTCATCCCACTGACAGTTAGCCAAATGTATTTGTCCAGCACTTAAAACTGTGGTAAGGTTGACTTTATGGGTAACACAAAGCGACATAGATTCATATCTTAAGATGCCTGTGTTTTATTTATTCCTGAGCTGCCAGATAAGCTTGTGATTCCCACTTTATTTTGTGCCTGGAAGGGTCATCTTCAGTTGCCTTCTAAGTCCCCTTTACTGTTTCATCTTATCACGGTCATATTTCATACCCTAAGAATGTTTCCCAACCACTTATCAGTCATGTACTACATTTCCCTACCAGTAGAGGTCAGTACTCATTTCTTTTGGGATCTGATAGATTTGTTTCTTCTTAGCAAAAGTAATAAAAATGAGCACCCTGTATTAGTCAGTTCATTGAAATATTTGTATATTTAATACTGTATTTGGCCTTAACTTTGATGAGATAATAGACTGAGTATTTGAGCAATAACATTTTGCAGGGAATCTAGCCGCTAGGGAAGAGTGGCAAGAAGGACGCCATTGACAAAATAGTAAAAGAGATCCTATTTATAGTTTGCAATAAACCATGTTGGGGACATTAATCACTGCACATCAACCCATAAACATGCAATTTCATATCGACAGCAGCAAGATGCTGCTACTGTAAAGACTTTTTTTCTGCGATGTATTTTAGGATCTTGAGGTTTACCTTTCAGGGTAAACTTACTTAGATGTTCAAACCTGTTTACAGTTGTTTTGAATGGACTTCACCTAAAGACATTGTGTACATTGGAATGGATGATTTCCTTTTTTTTTTTTTGACCTGTTTAAATCTGTACCTGGCTCATAAACTTCTACACTTTCCTGAACTGCTCAGACATGTTTTTGTATGTTACCATGGTGTTCAAAATTACAACCTTATATATTGTATCTATTATTACTATCTGTCTTCGGTTGATAGGGGGAATTGGTGTTTACCTCAAGGAAACTTTGGATAAGAGGTTGGGTTTAACTTTGATAGGTTACCAGTCACAAGGCTTCACAGAGAAACAGAAGACACACAACTATGCACACATGTACTCATACCAAAAGGATTAACAAAAGAAAGAAGAAAACATGCATGGAGAGAACGTGCAAAGTGCATAGAAAAGACCCCAATCAGGGGTTTGAACCCAGGACCTTCTTGCTGCATAGCAACCATAATTTATTCCTCATCAAAACTGATTTTTAAAGGTAATTTTAACATCTTCAGTTCCTGTTGATTTATGTTGCTTGAGTTGTTCAGTAATAGCAAAGTTAATATTAATTGTTCATTTGTCCATTTATTTAAAAAAGACATGTTTTTTTAGGACAGGTGTATATGAGCAGCTGTTCCAGTCCTGTCCTATTCTTACTTGACATCTCCCCCAGTGCTGCTGCATGATGCCCAACACTCTTTCAGAGTTAGTTTCGATCAGGTTCTCATTCGACACAAACTGTCACATGCGATATCCTTCCTCTGCACCCAAATACACCAGGGTTCGTTCAGCGCCTCATTGTGGATGCATTTTATGTTCACACTACCAGCTCTGCCATTTTAATGCCCATTGCAGGAAGAAAAAAAACAAAAGTTCAATTAGCTTGCTTGTCTGTCATTAATAATCACCATATCTTCATCAGATTTGATGCAGAGGTGTGAAGTAAGGTTGGAGGAAAATCTCATTACAAATTAACATAAGTTAAGATCAGTGTCTTTAAAATTGCAAAAAAGGACTTTCGCCAGTTGACAGCCTTCCTCTTCTGCACAACAAACTAAATGTTTTGTTTTTTGTTTCCTTTTTCAGTTAATGGTTAAACCAACAAAAGGTATTTGAAAACTGGCCCATTAGAGGCATTTAAATGCATGGTGTGAAATAAGAAATAATTAGGTTGTATTATTCACTAAGAGTCAGCCAAATTACCTTAAAGTAGGGCTGCAAAATGTAAAACAAAAATGTCTTGTTAAACAAATTACCATTATTTATTCTCAATTTCATCACTGATTCACTCAAGTTATTAAAACTGTAGTCAAGGACAGAAAAAAGAAACTACTATAAAAATCTGTTCATTTATTATGTCTCAGAAATATTAATTATACTTTCTCACTTAATCCTCCTCACAGCAGGAAAAAATGATCTATAGCCAGTCAGTCATTGATTTACCATAGAAACATCTTTAGTACATTACAGGGTGAGCACAGGTACATGCGACAATTCACATACACGAATACATTCTTAGCAAGGATGTGGGAAACCTACTAAAATTCTTAGTGTCCATGCCTGTTGTTTACATTTATCACTGCAGCTGGAACTTTTAACAGGCATGTGCACATTTTTTATGGGGGGTGGGCAGGTGTCTAAGCCAAAATAAAGCCCCACCCCCCATCAACAAAGTTATTCATCAAAAAACACAGTAGAATGTTGATGTGCTGGTGAAGATTCTCAGTCATCCAGGTCATAGTTATTCCATAAAACTTTATTTTAAAAAAACAATCCACTGGACTTTGTTTTCCAAGTTTAAAGACGTTTCACTTCCCATCCAGGAAGCTTTTTCAATTCAAAAATGCTGGATTAGCATTGAGTTCCAGGCTTTTATAGAGTAGCCCAATAAAGCCTTGTTATGGCCTAGAAAAAAATGCAAATTAACGGAACCGGAAGAACAGGTCCCCTTAGTAATGGGGATGCATTGACGTCTTGTTGGCCTGCAATACCTGATACTGGCCTATGCCTCTGAAAAGGGGAGTCATTAAGGGCGTTGTTGGCCTGGCTGACCAGGCGAGATGTCTTGGACCCCTGCATGGCGATGAGGATTGAGTTGATAGCAGGAAGGAATCAACTCTATTGCTGCGTTGTAGGTTTTTGAGAGCTGGAACCTGAGACCACCCTTTCTGTCTTTCAAACCACATGTCTTCTTTGTCCAAAATGTGAACAGTCTGGTACTCAAAAGAATTTCCTTTGTCCATGAGGTGTAGATGGACAGCCGAGACTTATCCACAAAAAGCTTTGTGGATGGGAAGCAAAACGTCTTCAAACTTGGAAAACAAATTCCAGTGGTTTCTTTTTACCTTTTTGTAAAATAGAATGCTGATGCTTTTGTAGCCTCCCTATCAGTTGCTTAATTTGTAAAACTACATTGTTTTATGGTTTATATACAAATTAAAGGAATTAATGGAGCTTAACTGAAAAAAACTTTAATTTGAAATCATAAACCCACTTTAGTTAGTTCATGTAAGTGCATTTGATGCTAATAAAGTCCGACTAAGTAACAGTTTCCTACTAGTGTTTATTTTATTGATACTGCTAACATAGATCATGTTTTTATTTCTACATTTATTAATTATAATGTTAATAAACAGCGAAACTTTTTCTAGGCGACAGTAAATGAATGCATGAAAAATATGTCTTCACTGAAGGTGATTTTTCACAGAAAGTGTTTTAGCCAGGATCCTATAATTAAATATTGCATGTTATATTTTCGGGCTGCATAGTGTAGAAGGCAGCACTGTTGCCATGCAGCAAGAAGGTTCCGGGTTCGATTCCTGACCAGGGGTCTTTCTGCATGGAGTTTGCATATGCTGTGCATGCATGGGTTCCCTCCGAGTACTCTGGTTTCCTCCCACAGTCCATAAACATGACTGTTAGGCTAATTGTCTTCTCTCATTTGTGTGAATGGTTGTTTGTGTTTCTGTTGCCCTGCAACAGACTGGCGACCTATCCAGGGTGTACCCTGCCTCTCGCCTATAGAGTACTGGAGATAGGCACTGGCTCCATCGCAACTCTGACCAGGACTAAGCGGGAGTAAATGGATGGATGGATGGATGGATGGATGTTATATTTTCCAGACTTTGTTTAAAGTATTACTGAAAATTCTGATGATGATATAATGTTAAGTATTGCTTATTTTTACGCGCCTGCCTGTTTCATAGAAGTTATGCAGATGCTGCAGTTTGGCCTGTGAAGCAGGAGATTGGGTGCTTAAGCACCACTCGGCTCCATCTGTCTGAACTTCAATGTATCTTATTATAGTTCTGCCAACTTTAAGTAGGGTATAAGTAAAAACATAAGTGATACATTATTTCTTGAAGTGTAGTTTTCATTTGTAACCTGCCTCCTTAAGTTGAGACTGAAAAACTGCCTCTTTACATCCATCTTCCATCCACCCTGTATCATGTTCTTTTGCTTCTTGACCCACTTGCAGAATCAAACCCAGAACTTGAAGCAAACAAGCTTATGTGCATCTTGCAGCAAGAACACTTTGGAAAAATTCACTTTAGTGACATCTGGATAGAGAGGATGCACACCCTGGATCCTGGTGGTAATCAGAAGATTGCTTTTAGTGAGAAGTTGCATCTCAGCTGGGTTCTGATTGTAGCAGAGCAGGTGGAAGATCTGAGCACAGTAACTGTTTGGGGCGCAGAAAATCTCCATTAGATATGATTTGGCTAGAGCCGACCATGAGCATTGAAATTCAGATGAGGGGTGGTCTCTCAGCAGGACCTGGAATCTTTAGCTTTCCGATGACCAAAATGCAGACAGGTGTGTGATTTACACTTTTTTATTTATCTATTTATCAGAGTAAACACTGCTGGTTACAAATGCAAGCTACATGTTATATTTGTTAAACATTTTTAATGTTTTATTGTCCACTTTGCAGCAAACAAGGCAAAATCATGAGGTCAGATGTGGTCTGCAGGGTCTGCAAGGTCCACCTCTACTGTATGTGATATGTTACCTGCTGTAAATTAAGTTAAAAAAAAAAGGTTAATAAGTTAAGTTAAAAACCATCAATTAAATAATGCAGTTAAAAAGATCTTTTAAAAACGTATTAATCTAAGTTTAAAATGAAATAGCTACCTGCATCAGCATTAATGTTCTGACAGTTATTCTGTAACAAATATGTTACTTTCTGTAAGTGTTTTTCACGAATTTCTTAAAGATTTACATTGTATATATTTTTAACTTATTAGGGGAAGTGACTGTTTTTGTTAATGACATTGAGCTTGATTTGTTCCATGATAATCCTTCTTTTTTTAAGTTACAAATGTAATATGGTCTTGTTCTGTCCTCCAATAACACAGTTGAATTGAAATTTTGAACTATTTCACAGAGGGACATTTATAGGGTTAAAAAGATGTCTCAGTTTCTTCTCCTTCACAAATAGGTACTACCATCTGTTTGGCTAGCAAATAAAATCCCAATAAAACCTCTCATAATGTTCTGGTTGTAGCATGATAACATGTGGAAAGGTTTAAGGGGAATGCATACTTTTGAATTGTATCATGTAAACTTTAGCCTGCAGAAGGAAGCTGGTCCAAGAATAAGTAAGACTTCTGACTTCAAATGAAAAAAGAATAAGTGAAGTGGAATTTAATTCACCATAATACGTATAGGACCATAAGCTGTCAAAGCAGGATGATTGCTTCATCCCAGAACAGCTTAGTCACTAGTACATTGTGGTTGTGCTAATTTCTTAATGGGCTAGTCGTGTTCAGTGAATGTGAGTGAAGTATTAGTCATTATATAGGACTTTTTGAATGATGAAATTTACTTAGGGTGTGTCACCTGACTCAACTTCCCCAAAACATAAACACACACTGCTGAGTAATCATTTACAAAGAGCATTTTTTTTTTTTTTTTTTTACTTGCAACAAAGATGCATTAATAAAAAACTGAGTATAATTTAAAACTTTCTGCTGTTTTGACATCATCCTGGAGGGAAGTATTAGGTGAGCTGATGGTGCCAAGAACTTCCAC